>NC_139345.1:21710067-21902567 GCF_055883805.1 Amblyomma maculatum | reverse complement strand
GAGAGTAGCGATCAGCCTACGTACGTCTGATTGCTTTCCTCACGGGAATAAGATGATAAATCACCAGACCTGGTTAAGGGAATTGAGCTGCTATGTACGAAAAGCGCAGGAAAGGAGAGTGAAGCGGACATTGTTGTGCGTGAAGATAAGCGTGCAGAAAAGGGCGGTTGAAGACGAAGGCAAATACTGCGCCCTTTGCTCGCCAGGTGTTTTGCTAGGTGAGAATCAAGGAAATAAATTTTATATTGCCACGAACCCGTTACGATGAGACGCAGTGAACGTGATCAGTATTGTGGGGTTGGTCACTGGAGCTGCACGATAGTGTGAGTGGCTGAAGCTAGCGGAGATAGGATGGCAGGTCACTTGAGAGTTCACAATTGTATTCCAAGAACCCTTTTGTGCTTTTCGACTTTGCATTCAGGATTGTTTCGCTGCTTATAGCAACGCCTCCATTGCTTTGATACCGCATTGAGTCTGTCAGAGATCGTTCACAAAACGCTATTTAAGCTTGTATGTAGCAGAAGAAGGCACGGGAGATGATTTTAATTGAAATATCATAGTGGACAGGATACGGGCGTAAATATGCTGCAAGTAAAGTGCGCTCAGAAATACCAGTGCTTTTGCATTGGGCAAAGCAGCACTTTGCTGTCACGAGAGCGCTTGCATACAGGTAACCTCTCTTAGAAAAATTGACGAGGGCAATACAAAAAATAAACAAAAGGCGTGTTCATTTTTACGCTTCCCAGCCTAGAAGGCTTGGCATGTGCAACTACGTTTCTCGTGGAAACCATTTTTTCTTTCTTTTGTGATACTCACAGTGGTAGAAAAAGTTCTTAAAACTGCGATTCATTTGCCATTTGACTGAGATTAGGAAAAATAAAATGCGTTTCACTTTCTTACACATTTGAGATAGAGATAGAGTTATAAATAAAACTGCGCGAAACACGCTGACGAAAGCAGAAAATAATACACCACAAGCGCTGTGGTGTGTCTTCAGCGCTTGTGATGTGTTATTCTCTTTTTTCGTCTGCGTGCTTCGCGCTGTTTCATTTATAACTATGTATCGCCAACTCTCCCGCTTAGCTATTCCATAGTGATACAGGACTGCCATGCCACTTTCAGACAAACATCTCCCAACTATCGGTTCTTTCATTTTATCTTCTTGAAACTGTCCTTATGATTTACTGCTGTCCGAGTAAACTTCGTTAAACTTCAGTGCTTACCAAGTTGAGAAACACAGCTAAATTCGCAGCCAAATTCTGAACAAATACTTCCGCTACGCGGCAGTTTCATATTTGAACGATTTTGTAATTTGTTCAAATCAGATCGACTATTGCTGAAAGGCGCTGCT
This sequence comes from Amblyomma maculatum, assembly GCF_055883805.1. Taxonomy (NCBI): domain Eukaryota; kingdom Metazoa; phylum Arthropoda; class Arachnida; order Ixodida; family Ixodidae; genus Amblyomma; species Amblyomma maculatum. The sequence continues at coordinate 21,901,216 of NC_139345.1, read as the reverse complement.
ATATTTATGCAGAACAGTTACGAAGCAAGCAGTGAACTGCAGGAAGCCACCTACTTGCAGATGTCAGTTCGCATCCAGCTTCTTCTCTCAGACTCGGAGGGTCATGTACACCCTCCAGCTGGACTGCTTAGAAAATATTGGTTCTGGTAAAAGAAACTGAAGCTCAGAAAACATTTATTGGCCTAAAGGAGCACAATTGCAATTTTGAGCGAATAAAGCGAGGAAACGTCGTCCATGAGAAAACTCGAAGATGCTCGGGAGAGAAAAAATAGGGAGAAAAAAAAGAGTTCGAGATTCAAGAAATGAACATAAAATGAAATAAACAGGTTTAAGGAGGCGCGACGACAAAAAAAAACTTGTAAATAAAAACATCTAGCTACAAACGTCCACGAGAGCCAATGCAAACAGGAAAGCAGTGTCTTTTTACTCTTGTTTGGCGATCGGAAAGATACAAAGGCGAGTGTCCAGAGAAGATTGGAAAGCTCCAGGCAGAAACGCGATTGGTCAGCGATGAGAAGGAAGCGACCCGAAGGTTGCCGAATTGGAGCAAGATTAAAAGATCCTACAGCGGAAGCCCGAACGATGGACAAGGGACAAATAGCAGCCGACACAGAGCAGAAATGGCCACTGCTCAGCAAAACGGTGCACAGAAGCAGCGATGCTGTAGGCAACGCCAATATTGGCAGTTTTCAGGCGCCAGCGCCGTCGGCACAATAGTGCAATTTATTTTGTTTAGGTCTTGAAATTGACTTAGCCTGCTCATGATGCCTTTATTGCGCCTTGCCCTGTTTTATATAAATTCAAGAGCGATGCCGACACTGTATGTGTAGACCTTATGCGAAATTTAGCAGAGCTTATATAAATTCCTCCTCCTCCTCCTTACATCAATTTATAAGAATGTCTGTTAAAGTGAGTGAGCTAGGTCTCGGTTCCAGGGCATGGAAACGGTATGTGTAAGAACTGTACACTGGCTAGGCTTACGCATATGATAGCAGCGAGTTTCTGGGGTTTTAAACAGACACTCATAAAACTCGTTTCAAAAGACAGATTACAAATTCAACAGATTTCTCAGATAGCTCATCTCCATGCGCCATCCTATGAGAGAAAAAAAAAAAAAAAAAAAAAAACGTTACCTTTGCATTCTTGACATGAGCGCTAGGAGGACGTTTGAAGCCTATAAAGCTAATTCGAGCCCAAAATGAGAAATTCACTACCGATGAGGACTATCGTTTTTATGCGTTAACCATATTTATCTATATCCACACTATGCCCAAGCGAGATGTAATAATCTGCGAATTAAAAAAAAAAGAAAAGTGCTGACCTCTGGTAGAGGAGTCCATCGCATTCCAATATATTTCTCCTTAATTTCTTCTTTTGAAATGACCCTGTGGCACATTGTGTGTGTTTGACCAGTATAAGTCTGTGTGCCTGATCATGGCGGAAAGGCCCGCTGTTTAATATGTAGCTTCCATATGTAGAGCACACACCCGGCACACACAGTATGGCCATAACGAAAGCGATGTCCAGTTACAGCACTCGAACGCTTATTGTGTCCATAGACAGAAACCCCGCTCAATGGTACCAGCTTGCCCTTAAGAGCGGGAGCAGATCTGAAGCCCTGGCGCGGGGCTTCTATCTGGCTCGCTAGTTACTACAGTGCTGTATCCTGCAATGGCAGTCGACGCAGACTGGCTAGGACTGTTCCCAGGTTTCCAAACTTGCTGAAGGCAAGAAGATTTTTCGTCCTATTTTCTCTAATGGCTAGGACTTCCGCAATTGGTAGAGAAGTCGTAATATATGCCTTAAAAGCAAACCCCCTGAGCTCTAAACTTTTGACAATGGCTGTATCTGCAATCTACAATATACCGTCCGAGAGGCGCCTCCCGTCACTCCGCTCATGTCTTTAGGCCTTGCCGTGCGAACGAAGTGACATCAGTTGGGTTGACCATGCAAGCTTCGAACAAGAATTGCCAGAGAATAAATAGTAATAATTGGTTCGTATGAAAGAAAAACACACTACCTCTCACACGATCTGTGGACACCGGCCGGCACCACGCCGTAAAGGAAGATGGGAGTGAAAGCGGGAAGAGAGAAGGGGTGTCGGGTGTCGTAGTGGAGGGCTCCGGAAGAACCTCGACCACCTGGAGATATTGAACGAGCACTGACATCGCACATCACTCAGAGAATGAAGTGGTTATGTCAGAAATTCATTAAACAAAAGCTTTCGCAGTAGGCTCTCCCATGTAATTAATAAATTTCTGACAGAGCAAATAAAATGCATTTGTTAGAAATTCATTAGTTAGATAGGAGTGCCCATTACGAAAGCTTTTGTTTCAGAATACCCTGTAGGATGTGGTGAGATCTTCAAATAAGAACAATTAGCTGGTGGTTTAACTTTGGTTAACCCTGGTGGGAAGCGAAAGCGCCATGTACAGTCTTGGATTAAACACACTGTGCGTTTCTCCAAACGCAAAGTCCGTTCTTCATCGGTGTCTTCGGCATGCCGCCTTTTCAGGACCTCACTCCAACGTGCTTTCTTCTCATTCAGACACGCAACTGTAGCAGGATGTTCGTTCTCCTTCATCTCGCGCAATGTTTTAAGCCAGGCAGGAGCCTGGGGGCTCCTATTTATACTCTTGTCGCCCCTCTAGCGCCCTCTACTCACACATGTATCACGCTGACGTCTCCCCACGTTACCTTGATAGTGGTCACGGCCCACTTGGTGGTCTACGTGACTATGCCCCTAAGCCACACGGGGACTTCCAGGCTTACCACTGAAGATCGACCACTAAATCTCGTGACCTTGAACTCGACTTCGGCAGTGGTCACGGGCCTTTGATGGCCTACGTGACCACGCCCCAAAGTGACATGGTGGCCACCAGGCTTAACACAGAAGTTTGACCTCAAGCTCTCATGACCTTGACCTTTACATTGGTAACGGGCCACTTGGTGGCCTACATGACTATGTATGAAAGTAGCATGGTGACCACCAGGCTTAACAAAAAGTTCGATTTCTAAATCTCATGACCTTTACAGTGGTCACGGGCCACTTGGTTCCCTACATGGCTATAACCAAAATCACACGGCGACCACAAAGCTTAACACGGAAGTTCGACCTCTAAGTCTCCTTCCAGGTAACGACCGTGCATAGCCGACGGCTCGAACTACCCACGGCAGTGAAGCTTTCGCTGCAAAACACTATCTTTCAATTATTTCTTTAGTTGCGGCGAACGTTGGCTTTGTTTTTCCTTTTTCATTTAGGAGCTATATTTCTTGCCCCTCCCCTCTTTCTCTTTTGCCGTGCAAAATACTTTGATTAGTGCTGTATGCAACGATAAGAAACTGCTCTACCGCGCCTTTGTTTAAAATAGCTGAGACCATAACTCGCACAAAAACCCTTAAAAGGCTTTGTGAAAATCATTTCCTGGTCAGAATTCTTTCCTTGCAGCCTTTGCTATCGAGAATGTGTTCTTTCTGCTTTCATATAATTACATTACATGGTCACAATTAAGATTAAAAAAAAGCAGCACAGCAACAACGTCATCTGCCGTTATAATTGCTGCATACCTTACGGTACTATCACCGAATTAAGTGACCTCAGACGTCAGTATCCAGTGAGTAATGCATCTCATCGCTTCTTTTATAAAAACTATTGTTGATGACCATGAAGAAACAAGAAAATAAACACAAAGTCGTCAGAGATAATGGAAGTACCTCACATCTCCTCAGCAGGCTGAAGTTTTGAACCAGTGGGTTCAACATGTTTGAAGCAAATGAAGCGCAAGTATACGCAGATATTCACGCTCGTAATGTCTACGTCTGTGCCAACAGCTGTGTGTACTTTTGGAGCATATTCATTGTCCAAATTAAGCTCTAAGTCCGTTTAACAGAATTTATCTCTTCATCATTGGAGACCTTTTTGCAACTATTGTGGCGGTAGGGGCACCGCTATGCACCTCAAGAAATGCCCCAAAGCCAGGTTAACTTTTACAAAGGCAGTATACGGCAGCCATTTTTGGCAAGCATGTACTTATAAAAAATTGTTTTTAATTTGACGGCATAAAGTTGGTTGTTTACAGTAAATATGAAGATACCCGAACACATGCGTTATTTAAAATGCCCCCCCCCCCCCCCCCAATAGCGGAGAAAAGATAATTGAATAGGCGGTGTCTCCGTGGCAACTTCTGTGGCAAAAAATGGGGATTCAACAGTCATTTGGGTGTGACACGATATCTTTCTTTTATCAGCATCGACCTCTCATGCAGTTCGCGCCGCTTAGAAACAAGCTTTCTCCCCGATAGGATTGTGCCGTGAACTAGGCCCTGTACTTGTTTCTTGTTGCAAACTTGTTATGAGCATGCGTGCCAACGTGTTAGCCTTCCAAAATACTTGTACTACCAGGAGTGTCAAGCTTGCCTATGTATGTTTTTTCGCTTGACACTAGTTTTACCCTGGAATGATAGAGAACTCTTCTAGGTACAAACTCTTTTATATCTCACTCTTTGTTCACCTCTTAAGCTTCATGCTCATGACGTTCGCCGTGAGTCTTCCTAACAATTTCCGGAATTTACACTCCCTATGCGCTTGCGTGCTCACGCCTGCATGTTCTCGTGCCCGCTAGTCGAGAGGCTTATGAAGCCGGAAAACTAAGTGCCTCGAAACACAGTAGGAACGGCGTAGGCGGCTGGACGCTTCATTTCTCATCCTTCTTTCCCCAACCGCCTCTACTCATGCGCGTCCTGTGAGGAAATCATGCCTCGCGGCAATGCTTCCAGATGCTCCCAGCCTCCAACGCGACGCGTCTTCTCTCTAGAAGGAACACACGCGGTCGATGGCCCGGCTGTTGCACAACGCCAGCCGACGGCACGGGAACGCATGCACGTGCGGCCACACACACCACAAACACACACTGGGCGCGGATAACGAGGAGCTTCTCGGAGCTCGAACCGATGGCGTATTCTGCAGAGTCGGAGCGGCGATCGACAGGGCGCCACTCTAGTTTCTGCCCTGATGTTCACGGATCTCTCTCAATATTGAAGTCGGCGAACGGAAAAAGACATTTCAGATTGTTCGATTGGGAGGCCAAAGCGATTCGGAAGCCACGTGCGACCGTATACTGTATATAATCCGGATTCTCGAAGTCTGAGTATCTGAAGCATCTCGGCAATTACCGGTTCCTGAGTGGTGAGAAATCATGGCGATCAGCGAGAAATAGTCGTGCAAGCAAGAAAACTGTCTTTCTAAAGCACTCTTTAAGAAATATAAAGAAAGAACGCTTTTCTCAGATTGTCATAGCAGTTAGATTGCACCATATCATGGAGTATGCTTATCGGCTACTGTTCGCGAAGCGGCAATTAGGGTAGAGGGAAGCACCCTGGCAATTGATGGTACAAGATTAGTGACAAATCACGGCAGTCAGCGAATAGACGTGCAAGTAAAAAAAAAAATGACGATCTTGAAAATTCTTCAGGAAATATAAAGAACGCTTTTCTCGGGTGCCGCCATGATTAGATTGCATCCTCTCATGGGCTATGTATATTGGTTACTGCCCACGAAGTGGCTAATAGCACATAGTGATGACGAATTTGTGGATATAACACTCTGCATGCCCTGTTTTATCGTGCGTTGGAGATCGCTGCCGATACCGCTAACGGTATATAAAGAATCCCCTGTAACAGCTCAGATAGCCCAGTAACTTTGACTTCAGTTCCCACGAATGCGCTTTCAATCACGCAGAATGAACCGCCGGGACCACATTATTTCTATATACGACAGGAAGGCACTTCGGATTTCCTTCATAAGTGAGAAAACAAAATAGTCACTGGCTATGCTAAGTTTTTGTAGCTGTTTAATTGCCGAAGAGCATCGGTAAACTGAATTTCGGCAAACGAAATCACGCGTATGCACGTACCGAGGAGCCGCATGGAGAAACTCCTCAGCGCTGCAACCATGTTACACACTGAAGACAATGCAGCACGAATGTTCACAGAGTCAATACAAAGCAAGGACCTTTTGTGGCTTCAGTTTTCTACATTGTTTACTGCGAAATGTCTGTGAAAAGTACGTTCGCGGCTTAATGGCATTTCTTAAACCGCGATTTTTGTCACTTGGCAAACTTTGTAGGCGCTGTTATTTTGAACAAAACCTCTGTATGATTTCAGCAATTTCTTTTATCAATCTTCTATTTTTCTACCAAGTCTCTGAATACTTCTTCTCAAGCTGTGAATAATACTGGAGAGATCGTGTCTTCTTGCCTAAACGCTTTCTTTATAGGAATTTTGTGACTTTCTTTGTTCAGAATTCTGGTTGCTGTGTAGCTGCTATAGATATCTTCCACTACTTTCACGCACGACTGGTCTGCACCCTGATTTCGTAATGCCTGCATGACCACCGTGGATATTCAGAGACTTCAAATGGAAGCAGGTAGGTATAAGGGTAGATAGAGAATACCTCAGTAATCTGCGATTTGCTGATCACATTGTCTTGCTAATTAACTCTGGGGATGAACTGGAAAGAATGGTTGGTGACCTAGACAGGAAAAGTAGGAAGTTAGGCTTGAAAATAAATATGCAGAAGACTAAGGTTCAACAGTCTCGGGAAGAAACAGCAGTTTACGTAAGGTAGCGAAGCACTGGAAGTAGTAGGCGAATATGTTCCAGGCCATGAAATGGAAATATCAAAGAGAATAAGATTGGGATGGAGCGCATTTGGCAAGTACTCGCAGATTATGACTCTCAGCTCACTGGTATCACTTAAGAGGAAAGTATAACTGAAAATGATGAGGTCAAGTTACTGACACTCTAGTGGAAACCAAAAAGAAATCGGCATGGACAGTACATGCGAGGTGAAGAGAAGATAAACAATGGTCGCTTAGGGTAACAAACTGGATTCCAAAGGAAAGAAAGCGTAGCAGGGGGTGGCAGAAAGGTGGGCGGCTGAGGTTAAGGAGTTCACAGGGGTCAAGTGGATGCAGCTAGCACAGAACCGGGCTAATTGAAGGAATATGGGAGAGGCCTTCGCCCTCCAGTGGGTATGGTCAGGCTGCTGCTGATGATGATGATGATTTTTCTACTGTTATTCAGTTCTCATTCAATCACTACTTGCACCTTTTGTTGTGCCTTCACCCCTGGTATCTTAAGTAATGGTGCTTCATTTTACTTACTGACAACTTATGCTGAGTGGTGGGAGTAATGTATAAGCGCTTAACATATGCTTTCTCTAAATTATAGTACTTCCGCGTGCATGCCCTGTCGAGAGCCCGTCTCGCTTTTCTGTCACGTAATTCTTCTTGATGTGTGGAAGATTCTAAGGGCGCGGTATATTATTATTTTCTTTTCTCCGTGCAGTATTTCTACGGATTATTAGTGAGATCTCTGCCTAATCAGCAAAGTGTCACCTATGTGCCCACGAGCGATCTGTGAAGATTTTATCCTTCACTCAATACCCGCCGTGTTCACGAGCCCGTACGCTTTTAACTCTCGAGCAGATACTAACTTATAATCATTACTTTCAAGTTTGGCAATAGTTATTAAAACCTAACCCACGCAGAGAGCCTGAACTCCTAAATATGGAAGATTTTATCTCTTCCCTTTTAAATGAAGTTCGTCTCTGCCCTTCAAGCGGGTTGAAACTTCCATTTCCCAGCACTTCAATACAGAATTAGCTATAGCAAGAAAAAAAATACAAATGTGCACTAGTTTTCATCGCATTTGCCTAAAAATCAATCTTGAACTTTTTCATTACAACAGGTAATCACGAAGCAGAATTGAAAATAAACAGAAGCAGATAAAATATAATCATGGCAGTATAACTGCCATCAAAGCTTCATCACCGCATTGGAAAAGCTGCCACGGATTTCCCTTCTAGTTCAAACTAAGCACACAAAGCACAGCATGTGCGTCAAGGGATTCGTTGACTTACTGAAATTTTTTTCTCGTCACGTGAAGGCCCCCTTCCAAAAAAAAAAAAAAAGAAGGAAGGAAGGAAGAATAGAAGCAGAGAAAGAAAGCCTAGACTGCCAATAGCTTGTAATAGACATCTGCTGCGTGTCACTTAAAATCCGAGAAAGAAACAGCACTGAGAACCTCTAGGACCCTGAAGTACGGAAGAGATGATAGCAGTGAGCCGAGGACATGCTTGCGAAAAGGGCATAAAATTTGAACTCCGTGAGGTGAACACTGCCATGAAACCATGGTCAAATTTCTAAACAGTGAGCAGAGAAGGAAGGGTAAACGAAAATAAGGGCGCGGTGAGTATGGCAATGTGAAACTGGAGGTCGATTTGTGTACCCAAAGACGGCCCTAATCATATCGTAAGATAAACACGGTTCAAACGCCAATGTCGCACGCTCGCGCGGGTTTAATTATCGGAGCGAGCGCTGCTCCTGGCAGCGAGGGACTGCATAGCTCGCGTGCTGCTGGGTGGCTGGTTCAACGTAAGACCGGTTTACTCCTCGCACGCACAGTAAAAAAATGTTCGCGGGATTAGAAATCTAACAAATAAGTATTCCCATATGCGCAGGAAGAAACAGGTGTGCGATGCACTTGCCTGCTCAATTGTCGTAGCCGTCATATGGACGAAATCAGTGGCCGAACCGATATTCTCTCCAAAACGGAGAATGTGGAAAGGTGAACAGGATAGTGCAGTCTTGGGTTGACCGTTGCCCAGTACAGATCCCCACGCTATACGACTGCGCATCAAGGCGAAGTAGCACAGGGGCAGAAGAGCCTGGGGGCGGTGCTCGCAATGGCGTCTGCTACAACACTCAGGACTTCTAGCAGACTAATACCATTCACCTAATTTAGCATGCGCCTGACACTATCGTTTCAGAAATAACGTTATTCTGCATTCAATAAGCAGTTTTCACAAGCTTCAGGAGTCTTTATGTAGATCATTTGATGTTATGTAAGCTTTTTGAAGGATGTGCAATGTCAGTGGACGTTAAAGATTTCCAGGTGGTCAAAATTACTCCGGATACCTTCCCTACGACACCCCTTTCTCTCTGTCCGCTTTCCATTCCACCTTCTTTCCTTCCCTTACGGCGCGGTTAAGGTGTCCACAGAACAAGTGTGATAGATACTGTGCCTTGCCTTTCACGAGAAGCAGTTATTTTTATTGACCAATGCGGTGGACTTCTTAACCACGACGTTATACGGTCTTGGTTGAAGTGTAGTAGATAAGGAAATAAACCGTCCGCAGATAAATTATAACTTGACTCTGGATGATAAATGGTTCACAGTCTTCAAATTACCCACCTGAAGGTAAACGACGATATTCACAGAACTCTATTGCTTTCAACGAACTGTGAAAGAAATCTAAAATGGAAACTTTGCATATTTGGATGTGCAGTTACGATCTTAATGACGCACGTGCTACAGCATGCAGCAGTCCGCTTGAACACTTCGTTAGCAGTGGCTGCAGGACGCACAACGTTAATACTATACCAGGAGTGGATCGCGAATTAATATTTTGTTGCTCTCGTCCACAGAATTTGATTCAAAAACCTGTGGAAAGTAGCAGAAATTGCACATCGAAATGCAATGAAAATATATCATTCGGTAATACATCTAACAAAGCTATTTGCCTTAGGTCTCTTTTTTTTTTTTATATTCGTTATTGAGTAGAGATGCCGTTTTTATCTGCTTTTCAGGTTTGTTTTTGTCGTTCGCTTTCTCTTACACCAGATTTGGGCAGAAGTACACTCATCAGGTTTTCGTTTCTTTTTTTTAACACATATACATACGGCTTGAACTTCTCACTTAAGTGTACCTGCAATTTTAGAAGTAATCGAAAACTTTTCTCATATAAGCCATATAAATAACTTGTGCCCCACCTTGATGGATCATTGGGTAAGAGCGCTCGATTGACTGAGCCCAAGAAACGAGATTGGTGCAGGTCATGGTGACCGCGTTTCGATGAAGGTAAAATGTTATGGAGCCCGTGTACTGAGCTATGCTAATGCACGTAAAAGAACCCCCGGTGGTCACATTTTCCAGAATCTTTCAATATGGCGGCACTCAAAGCGGAAGTTGCTTTAGAATATTAAATTCTGTACACCAAGCAGTAAGTGTATCGTCTGCATTAACCAGTGTGTACTTATTGAATACCTAATTATCACCACTTTAACACGACACACGTTTCCGTTCTATTTTTAAATGTATACTATGAGTATCGGCAGCCTTTCTGAAAATTATGACCATCTACTAAGCTTCTAGGATCAGTCACTACACGTAGCTTCTCTTTTACTCTCGGTTAAATGCACTGAGGCTCATCTGTTGGCTACTGAATTACTGTGGCACTAAGTTATATTATTGTAATTGCATGCTGTGCAATAATGATAGCGAAATATATATTGTACTTGTAATCTTATTGCACGTATTGTAATTTATCCTGTTGTACACGTTCATATTTTGTGAATCAGAAGAACTCTTGAGGCTTGTTAGTTTCCCTAGTCGTGGCACTAGCTGCAATATGCACCCCAAGTGCTGCCTACTGAGTCCAGGGCTGCTTTAAAATGTATTCGTATTCTTTTAGAAAAAGCATAAACTGGACGTAACTTTCATTTATGGCGCAAAGCATACAATCAGAAAGGCTATCTCAATGTAACATAAACATTCTATGTTACAGTGTTTCTTACTAAGCCCATCAAACGAAATTTGTGAGTGAAAATAACGTTTAAATCGAAAGAAAAGATAACGCTTGTGAAAGAGCTCAAGTAAGTTTTCACCGTTCCTAGCGCAATCATGTAGGCGTGAGAGAATTTTAAGAGTGTTTCGTTGCTCTTTTCCCCGTATCGAACTCATCTTTCATAGTGCAAAGACATCCACTCAAATCGCATTAGGCGAGCTGGATGGCAAGCCCCTCCTTCAAAGGTAGTTTATGCTCAGGCATTGGTAAAAAGCTGCATGGAAGGCACTGAGGCAGAGCGAGCATGTCGGCGCCTTCTATTTATTCCACTTCCCAAGAAAATACATTAGGCTATCGTCGCAATGCAACACAGGCAGCGACTACGCTTATTTATAGATATAAAATTTCCGACAGAGAAGAAGAAGAATATAATGTATATATAACCTCTCTGCAATCTTAAACGCGTCCGCATTTCTCGTCGGAGTAACGCGCATGCACTGAGAAGCCCTGCTTTGAAATCGAATATGGGCTGAGCGAATTGCTGCCGCCTGCTACATTAGGATGCAAGGAATGTTATGCCCTGAGAACGTGACTCATTCTCAGTGTATAAGATTCGAGAGCAAAGAGAGCCGAGAATGAGAAAAAGTTTTAATGCTACCACAAGGAAGTAGAATCACTTAAACACTGGCTTCCGTTTCAAGAAGATAGTAAATGTTTTTTGAGGCAGAGATTAAGCGCGCCGTCATGCAAAAAAAAAAAATAGGAACAAAAAGAAAGAAAACGAATGCAGTCCCAGATCCTGCTACAGAGTAGGACTTGCCGGTTGTCTTCGAAGGTCGCACATCACAATCTTCAAAGAGGCTTCATATTAGTGAAGAACTTCGACATATATGCACAGGATTATTCGCGCTGTGAGAATTGTTGTAGTGGGCGGAGTCGGAAAGAGAGTAATTTACATGGTGGGGCTTGCTCTTGAGAAACGCGTTTAGACCCGAAAGGTGGTGGGAGAGCATGCTAGTGTGAAGCGCATCTCTTCGAGCTCTTGATTGTGTTTGCGCATTCGTGGCCTCCAATGCCAGTGCTGCTCCGGGACATGGATGGCAAAATTGAATTCGCTCGCCGGACGCCACCTTTCTTTCTCACAGGTACCCAAACCATAGAGTTAACACAACTAAGACCAGAGCGAAACTGACAGCGCCACTGTCATGTAAACCCTCTTCACTCCTTTGCTAATCGTGTTCGCAGCCATGATGGCACTTCTTACATACGCGTACAGTTGCGTACAGTCAGCGCCCTCAAGTTCTAGGTTCAGCAGACGAAACGATACGAAACTATCGCAAGTACGCTTTTATCAACCTTTATACCACTTGAATTTTACAACTGTATAAAATTTAAATGTGAAAACATTTGTTATGAACATTAAGGCGTCATAAACCTACTCTTTACAGTTTTTTTGTGCGAGTAAAGCAAAAATAATTATAGGAGGACCATCATGGTGATACACACGTGTAGCACAACCTCCTTGCCGTGCTTTACCTCCCTGACTTAAGCACTGGAATGATTGCGGGGACACTGCTGCTGTTTCGTGACATTCCGTTTACATTCCGCTATCTTCTCAGCACTAGCACTTCCCCGTATCTCACCAGTGGAGTTTGACCATCTTGGTACTCTCCGGTTCTATCATTTTTGGTTTTTAATGTTTACTTTTTCGCCTGTCACGTTACGTTTTGTTGCCACTAGCATAAAAAAATCGCCGCCAGTCGGTGCTGTGTTTGGGTATATATGCAGTGTACCGGCGGTTCTAGAATAAAGTTGAAGTTCAGCGCCGCCGTCTTTTCTGTTTCCTTAAGCTCTGTCAGTGCGCTTAAGCGCTGTCAACCATGGACCAGCACCAACTAGCCCGACAGCTTGTCCTATTCAGGCCCTACACTACACGATCTTTCTTTTAAATACTATTTACTGAAAGCGCTTGTTCGAACTTTGAGCTCTCACAGACTCGGTTTTGGTCCATGCTGGTGCCCCTCCTAACATCACAAATAAGCGCGATCACTTCTACACTCCATCACTCTGTTTTGGTGAATCGCGAGGTGTGGGAAATTGATCAGGAACCCATAGTGAAGGAAGACGTAGACGTATCTAGCGTGAGTGTCCTAACGAGGCTACAAGTCAAATCTTATCTCCCACCGGACCCTCGCCTCTATTTCTCCCTCAGGCATACTTCCTCTCTCGTGTTTCCCGAAGAAGGCCGCTGCTTCGTGGTGTCTCCCACACTCTTTGGCGGACGGGGCCTTCTACGCGAATCGGAGGCCACTAAGCTCGTTCTCCCGACAGCGGGTGCCGTGCCCACTGGGCCGGCCGATTCCGATAGCCGCGCACTCGTCGGAGCGGGGCTGATTTATGACAGACTCATCTGTTGGCCCATAACCGGCGCGGCGGTAGCCGTGCCTGCCTGCGTCCTTCGAGATCGATGCGGACACGACGACGACGCTGCGTACGCCACGGATGAACTCTTGGTCCTGCAGCCGAGCGCCATCTTGAATGCGAGAAACCTCGACGGAAAAAAAAAAAACGGAGGCGTCGTATTGTATCGGCGCGCACTCACCCTCGCGAGATCGACTGACAGGCTAGAGATACTTGGCGTAGTCGCCCGGTCGTTTGCACGCAGTTGCGTATAGAGGGCACGCATGACTTTCACAAGTTTATCGCCTGCCATGTCCATTGTTGAAACGCATTTTGTCAGCGCGAGTTTAAAGCATGTGCTTGTCTGCTGGTTCCCGGTGAAACACCTATCTCAGACGAAGAAGACCTTCATCTCTTTCTTCCCTTCCTTTATCGTCTCTTTCCACATAACGCGAGGATAGGACTCTCCGTTCTATAGCAGCTTGTCGACAGGAAACGTCGGCATGGCGTATTCTTCAGTCAAGCACCTACACCAACCACCTCTTTCTGCAGGTCTACCACATGCACTCTATCCAGCACAGGTCTCCACTGTGGTGTTCTGTCTCTATCATCTCTTTTGAGCTTCCGCCAACCTTACGGAACGTCCCCATGTAATTTTTCTTACCAAGGACTGCAACGGGAACTTGATGACGTTCACGGTCAAAAGAATTTACTCTCTTCGGGTGGAGATTCATTGCGAAAAACATTCTTGCTTCATGGGACTCTGTGAGGGCGTCATTAGAGCATGCCATCATGAGGTGTGAATATGATGTGTGGAAAAAGTGGGTCCCCATTCTGCTTCAACCATTAATAACAAATAAATCGTGTCCGCTGTAGGACTCGAACAACCATCTTTCCATGTCACAGCCGAGCTGGTTGACCACTACACTACGCCGACTTTTTTGTTTTTATTGCCTTAACTTCGCAAGGACTATGGCTAAAATTAAGATAAAAAACGAAAGAATAAGTAAAGGGAAATACAGGGTGCAAAACTAAAGCAAAATAAGAGCAAAAATAAAAATACAAACTTGCAAAAAAAAATAAACAATACAAAATAACGATATAGCTAAGAACACTGATAAAGATTAAAGTAAGCAACGTAGAGTAAATGTAAACTTGTACATGTCGGAAAAGCAACTAAATGCACACGAGCTCATAAAGAAACTAGATACGGACCTCGCATGTTTTCGCATTTGCGCACGTAAGGAGACGTAAGGGAGCCGCTGTAATAATTTTCATCCAGTTACTTTAACGGCTACCGTTCGGACGGCGCATTTCGAGTTTTTGAGGACAGGCTAAAATAATGATTATGCCAACGTACAAAAGGCTCGAAGTGCACAATAAAAAGAAGAGAGCGTAAATCCCTGTTTGCAAGGTTACCCCAAAAGACGTATTCTGGATTTTTGATAGTCATTCCGACTATGAACAGCCGATGTATATTGTTTCGCGTTTGAATCTAAAGTTGTTGCAAGAAGCTCCCCGCGATGGGTTTCGGAAGACAGCCTGCCGCAGCAACAGCATGACCGCGTCTCGCACGCCTGGCACCATTATGTCTTCTTTTGCAGCTCAGAGCATACGCAGGACGAGGCGTTCAGATCCTACGCCTTTACATACGCACGACTGAAGTAACAGCCCCGTCAACAGCCAAGATTCGGAGTGCTCGTAAGCGTGACAAGCTTCGGCAACGGCAAAATCCAACGTGCCTGTTGCAGAGAACCAGCTATAGCTTCGATTCAAAGTTCCGCAGCAGGCGAGGGCGACGTGGTTGAATCAAAATCATGCTTATTATAACGACAATTGTACTCCTACTGTCATCCTCATTAATTAGGAGGGGGTGGCGAGCAGCACGTAGGAGCAGAATTATCCGATTAAAGTATGGTCTTGGCTGCGCCGGGTCACCCCTCCCTTTCATAGTGCTGCAAACAGCTTCTAAGATTGAGTATCGACACTAAGCCCCTTTCACGTACCACGTGCAGTGTTACTGTTTGTGTTACTGGAGTACTGGAAGCCCTCCCATCGGTAGTGCGCCAGCTCTGATTGATTAGACGCGGCAGCAACCGCTGGTGGGCACCTTGCGCCATTTGGCGGAATAACGGCATGCTGCTGTGAGTCCGGACCAACGCGTGCGTAGTGGCGGCGGGATGGCTCACGACACTTCGGTAATGCAAACGGCATGCTAAAGGTGTATTTTCCGGTCAAACTGAACATCACCGCCTGACTAACGCGGCATATGGTCAGTACTCTGGTAAGCGTAAGAGAGGAGCATCCGGATTATCTGCTCCCTCGGCCGTGGTAGGACAGTAATAGAAACCGCCACCTCCCGAATACGCGCGAACGGATGAACAGCTTCCTCGCAGTGTTAAACAGCAGCGGTAGCGCCACGCGGGGACACATTTCGCTGGTTTATGCCTCATATGCGTTGGCGTGCATATTTTACGGCGCAAGCTGTTATACGGAGCACACCTTCAACATTCGCGTGGCTAACTTCCGTCCAAGGTCACCAGCCTAAGCTGCCAAGAGAGCAAGATATGAACACATATATTGAGGGCGATAAGAGAAAGAATGGAAGTAGGGGACAAAGTGAATGTGCGCTGTCAATCTATTGAGGCTTAAAAGAACAAGGAAAAAGCATCTGTATGCGTCACGTTCGCATTACAGTCTTGTCACCTGTAAAGAGAACGAAGAGAAAAACAAAACACACCTCTGGCTGTCTGAGCTGCGCCGCGCTTACGAGAGATGTTATGGCTGACACCAGCCGTTTATTGTGGTCGCCAGCCGTTTATTGTCCTCGGACCTCATTATCCTGCTCACTGCCTTGTACTTTAACCTCATCATAACACTGGCGAGTACGCGGCTGTTTGTACCAAGAAGCGAAAGTGCATTGCGAGAGAAACCTCAGCCAAGCTTACTTCTATGGGTGACCGGGGCAACTACATAATTAGCCGAAAACAACAGCGTGCGTGCATGCTGCCGCAGCTGCTGTGCTTCACTGCTACCGGCGTTTCGGAGCACACCATCGCGTTCAGTAAGCTCAACGTCGGCGAAGACAAGACCTTGTCACCTTCGTAGCCGCGTGAGAGGCCGATTGGCAACGCATCGAAATATAGACAGTATTCTGAGTCACAGGAGCGAAACTGAGGACATTGGCGATGCTCTTTCGGCCTTTGTATTAGTCTCGATCATCATTCCTCATTTTCATTCAGAGCCCACCTCAACTACACAAGATATGCAAGGGTTGAGATACTTTGAATGCGGAAATCCATGTCCTTCCAATAATATGAGGAGCTACACCACCAGAGAGAAGGCATGCAATAGTTTCGCAACCGTGTTTACTATAGTATTAAATCTCATGGTTCAAACAAGAGCCGAGATTCAATTAAGAAAAAGCAAGGGAATTTTATGGTATGCAGAAAGAAAAACGCTACTTTTACAAACAATTTCTCCTTGACATATGTGGCTGCGGAAATTTCTGGGTATTATCTACCGGCAATATGGCATAGAGTTGAGTTGGTACATTCTTCGGAGTACTGCAGCATGGATAAAGTCTCGATGGACTCGCTAGTAACCCAAGTGATAAATGTATACTATTCACATACAGGAGGTAACAGATTATAAGAATGTGGCTGCGCTATTCTTACCAGATTCTGCCGCCATGGATCGTGCCTTGTGTTACAGCGATGCCACGGTCAGAGTCCTGACATTCGGTGGTTTATATTAAATGCGCAAGGGTTACATACTAAGGATGACTGCTGGACCTATAAAAGTAAGAAGCGCAGGGGAAGTTTTCTAGACAAATAGTTCGTCCTAGTGGTTAGTGAACTGTTTTTATCCCTTGCAAAGAAGAAAGCACCTATTACAAGTTGTTCTTACAAGCGCATCAACTTGAGGCCGATTGAAGAGAAAGAGTGGCAAGAGGATGAGGTGCCCTGAAAGGGAACTATTGAAATTACGGAAGGGGAGGAGGCAGGAGGGAAATAACGGTCGTGAAGTTCAGTAGCAAAAAAACAAAAAAAAACCCCGTACAGTTGAAGCATGAATGCGCAGTCTCCTATAATGTGAACCTGGGTCTCAATGGCTGCTGGCTTTTAATGCCTTCTTTCTATCATTGCACAACTCAAGAAAATGTATATAACTATTAGAGAGGAGAGCAAGACACGGTGTACGCTGCGTATCTGTGTCGTAGTTGGGACATGCACGCTAACTACGCATTACAATCAAGATGAGCCTAACGACGTATGCAGCAACTTCGAAAAATGCAAAGAGAGGCTGCACGCAAGCGGAGCGCTTTTAATGCTCACGACTGCTTTGCAGACCTCAGGTGCACATTTCATAAACGAGATCAAATTACTGTATGAAAGCCGTCCAGACTGCCCTTTTTGAATTACATGTAGTGTTCGCCTGTTTATTTATTGGGGGGGGGGGGGGGGGGGGGGGGGGGGGGCGGTATGAAGCCAAGCTGGAAACAGTGTTCGCTGCCATGCATCTTGCAAAAGACGGGACATAGCGAGCAGAAACAAGAAGCAGCTAGAGGAGTGGGTATGCTCAAATATAGGAGAAGGTCATGGATGCTGCAAGCGGCGGCCAGACGTCAGTGCATGCATTTATGAAGGGGTCGTCCCCATGGGTTATTGCAGCGTAGCAGGTGGCGCGGTTGTACAAAGGTACACCGATTTATTTTTGTACTAAGCGGAGCTGGGCAGAAATTGCTTTCAAGCGTAGGCAGACGACGCTTCCCTTTGTTTCACACTTTGCCCTCAGGCAGAATCGTGGTTAAGCAAATAACTAACCAGTACCTTGGCTCTAATGAAAGGTGCTGGAGAGCACCCTATACTCAAAATGCAGTTGCGCAGCCCCCAGCCTGTTGCTATCTCTCCGTGGTAATGCGCCTGTGTAAAAAATAACACGAATGAGATAAGAAAGCACGCAAGGTAGGCCTGGGCCTTCTTGAGCAGTTTTTGGGCTTCATTTACTCTTTTTTCCCCTCCATGTTAGCTTGTCTTAAATTCAGCGATGCTTAGACATGGCCCACATTTTTTTTCTGCAGGTAAACAACCATTCACTAGGTCTCTCTATGGCACAGTAACAAAAATATAAAAATCGATCAATATGATCAGATATCTGATAATAGCTTTATATATACACGACTGCGAAGTACATTATCTGAACGAGCCGTCATCTATTTGAACTGAAACAGATGGAAAGCAGGACCGTGAACGTAATATTAGCGCTGAAACTATGCCCATCATGATGGAATACTATGTGTGCGCACATATTACCGCTTTTCTCCCTCTAATACCCATACACGCCCGAGTTACAGGTGGGTCGCAGGGTGAAGGAAAGCTCACGGGGCCTCGATCTTGCACGCCTTGCAGGCGTAGTGGCTGAGCCCTTTAGAACCTAAACATGATTCGTGTATGAGCCTATATGAGTGGCTGCACATTATTTCTCGATTCCGAGAAATGTGAGCAATGAACTCATCTTCATTGCTGTTTTCTGTAACTATACGTTCGTTATAAACCCACTATCCTCCATTTACTTTGGACACATTTCGTCGACGTTGTATGGGGTGGGTGTTCCTCACCATATCTCCGTAGCTCGCGATAGACTGAGAAAAGTTCACCCGTTTTGATCAGGTCGATGTGTATCGCTCGACCTTAAGGCTTTAACGCATACGAGTTGATTCTTATTGCTGCTCGTGTGAGTACCCATCAAAATGCGGCCGCGTTATGCGATGACGTTATAGGTATTTGTTTGCGGCTTCCGCTTTGAATATACCGGTATATTTTTCCAGCGTTAACAATGGCCTTAAAATGTGCCCCCTAGAGTCATCTGTGCCGAGAGGCCAAGGCTTCACCATACGTTCCCACAGAAGATCAGTGGCAACCCATGAGCGCGCACAGCAAGACTACGCGCATTGGTTACGAAATAAACCAATAAGCGCCACGTGCTCCATTATTAGAGCCCGCAATCAGCATCATGAACGGGACCTACAAGGTGACCCAAAATGACGCACAGAAGTGCAGTTCGACTTACGCTTCACCGCATGAATGCCGGCTCTTACAAGAGAGCCCACTCTCATTTCTCAACTGTCTATGCAGTACGCTCCCTAACGAGGCTGTATGGTCCAGGCGAATAAAAAAGATCACGAACGTGGGCTTCCTCTAAAATAGGGGCTGCATGAACACACACAGAATGCTAGGAACGAGCGAGCTGCAGAAACCGTAAACAAGCGGATGCGGTGTAGATAGGTGGAGGTAAGATAAAGCGTGCAATACAAGCGAAAACGGGAACTAGGATAAACGGAAGAGGAGGCAGCATAAAGGAGAGAGAAAAGGAAGGGGGGGGGGGGGGGATTTCGAGAGAGGAACAAGCGAGCTTTGGTGTGGGAAGAGATAAGGGAAAAGCACGAAAAAAGGCAAATATGAGGAAATAAAGCGAAAGTTTTCGATAAACAACTGTGTTATCTCTCTCTCCTCCCCGCATCGTTTGGAAACCGTCGCCTTGTAGGCGCAGGAAGCACATTCGCAAGGCCGCTTTGGGGACCGATAGGAAAGCGTCAGAAAGGGAGCTATTAGCGGAACTCAATTATCGGTCGAGGAACATCCAATTACCTGTTTTCTGGATTGGTTGACTTCTTTCGGCTTCGCTCAACTATTCAACTTTCTGGTCTAAACCGAACGAAAGGCCGACGTCCCCGTAGCAGCGGATGATTGGCGCAGCCAAGTCTTCAACTGTTTCGTGTTTTACAAAGCAGAGTTATAAGCAGCACAGGGATCGCTCTTCGCGTTAGTCGTGAGAAAAAGTGCGGATTTTATCTACTACGAATAATATTACCTTAAAGCACTCCAAAAATGCACTTCAATAATAAAACTACGTGACTATTTTACACGCACAAAAAGCAGGCTGTTCTCATGGTTCCTGTCCTCCCTGTTTCATGACATCTGTTCTATTGTTTTCTTGTTCCTTCTTTGTCTTAGTTCCTTTCATCCCATCCTCAGCGTCATCATTAAACATGGAGACCCGTGGATGGCACAGAATCACGAATGATAAGCTCACAGTGAGACTAGAGAACGCGTTTTGTGAACCGCTGAATGAAATTCGACTCACCTGACATTTGAAAAAAATAGCACATCTGGTAAAGCAAATAATAGACCTCTGCTAGAACTAATAATGGTGTTAGCAGTTTTTTAAAAGTGATGGGATGCTCTGTTCAGCAAAATACAGTGAACTACACACTGTATGCATTTGAAAAAGCGTTGCCTTCTTCTGCAATTGGCTGAACAAAAATAAAGGAAGATAAGTGTAGCCAAATTGCATGAAATGAATGCCGAGAGCGAGCAAGTGAGCCGTTAATAGAAGAGCGTAAATTCGTTACGATCAGCTAGAGCGCCTTAGATTTTTCATGTGGGTTTGTCGAAAAGACGATTTTAGAACACTACAAGCATTTACAGTTCATTCAAATTTAAACTGTTCAGAATACCATCGGGGCTTTTGTTTATTTTTTCAGTTTTGTCTAATAAAAATGCCGAAGTTTACTGCGGTATACTGTGCGTCGCCTGGCCGCTAGGCCAACCCTAACAGACGTGGAAGTTCCTTCGTTCATCGAATACCGTGAAATAACAGCTCAAAATATTTTCCACGCGCCTGCAACAACTGGGGCACCAAAGTGATCAAGGGGCAGATTTAAGGGGAAATGTTCATCTCGGGGATTTGGTATGGAACCCGAGCTCGGCGTCTGTCGACGCTCAGAAATCTCGCTTGGTGGCAAGAACATCGAAAACTGTTTTAATTACGTTACATTACGTTCCCACGTCTGTACATCAGAAAGCAGCGAACCATATCTTCACAGGGAGGGGTGCTCTCATCGACACCAGGTGCAGACATTGTATACATCCTCATTCCTTCCTTAGGATTCCCTAGGGGATCATCGAAAATGGTTTATGCCTGCGCGAGCTGATAGGTTATGCAAACTGCGTGATCATGGATGCACTCGCTACCACGACAATTTCACATTCATTTCTCCGAGTACTTCGTGAGATGCATTTCACACCTCGCACACAGCAAAAGAAATCTTTACACAGTTAAAAAGCCGCCCAGTATGTAGGGTGCATGCATAATTATTGTTTCGTAGCCCTCAATGGTTTTGAGGGCAACCATGCGGTCTTGATAGTTATAAGGCATAGGACAGGTGCGTTCAAAGCAGCGAGCATTGCCAGCGATGCGCTCGCCTCTTGCTCTACCGTGCGATCAATGCCGCTCGCTACGGTCTCACTCGTGAGTCAAGGCACGTGTGCCTCTGCTCCTGTTTGAATTTCATCGACCGGTCTGCCCAACGTTGTTCATTTTGCGGGACAGCGCTGTGGCAGCCAGGGAAACTGCAGCTTGAAAGGAGATTTATGGAGTGATGCAAAGTCAAGTACGCCCTTCGTGCAAGTAAGGATTAAAACACGTGTCAGTTATAGGCAATTATGGCAACGTACACACCCTATTGACTAAGCTGCCGCTTCCCCCTGATATAAAGTGGTCTAAAAAGCACAAACCAAAAAATATTTTCGTCGGGACCTTCAAGTATAGAGACAATGAAGTAAAGCAAAGGTCGATGTGAATAGACTCAAACTTTGCTTACGGTGGCGCTTCTAATTACTCTATGAACACAAAGAATGGGAAAAAAGGTGATCCGAGACAGAATTTGATAAAAAAAACTAACAGCAATGGACTTTGATCTCTACAGCCGTTTGAACGCCTGATTGTACTCTGCATATGACTATGCGATAATTCTATGCCCATGTAGCACCACTGCTACTATTTGAACTATACATTATTTTAATATGTGGTGTGAGTGAATGCACCTTTAAATTTTATTTTGTTATTTTTCATACAAGCGTAGCACATCTTGAATCGCTTTATCAAAGCCGACCACAGCGCTGCAGGCGGATATTACGCGTGGGCTTTCTCCCGAGTGTTGGAAGGCTGTGTTGGCAAGCTCAGACCTGCTCGCACACACCATGGTTGTATAGTGAGGGGCCACCCAGGCTGCCGTCAGCCGTGTGTTATAGTCACCTAACACGATACGTCTGTACGTGTTGTCTAGCCATGGTGAACAGGCAGTCTGCGTAACGCAGTGTTTTGCGCGTTCGGTCGTGGATGGTTGTTTAATATATGGCGGTGACACAACTCCTTAAGTGCAAATTCGCACGGACATGCTCGTGTCAACACATTGTGCCGACACACTCTGGCGGCGCCCCTCATGAGGCAAAAAAAGCTTTTATCTCAATAAAGCTTTGTTATTCCTACATGAGAGAACTAAGAAACCATCCGTGAATAGCTAGGCTTTATTGAAGCGTGAAGGGTCAAAGCTCTCCCGAGTTCTGACGTGCATAGCGAGATGACGGTAATCCTGCAGATCCTTTGCTCTGCAGATCCCTTGCTTTTGGATGAAACGAGAGTTGCTTCAGTCTGCAAACGTTTTTTTTAGGTAAACTAACCGCAAATAAATAAAAACATCGCTAGTGATGCTGACTCGCACAGAAAAGTTACAGCGCCGTTGCTGCTGATGAGATCGTGATGCGGTATTGAGTAAAATACGTCTGACGTCGACGTAGATTCCGCAAAAAGCCTTGCTTCTACTGTGGTTGAAGACCTTGACTACTTGATTTCCCTTCTTCGCCTTAAACGTTAACAGGGAGCACGTTCAGCTGGCCGTGAAAAACGTTTGCAGCACCTTTTTTCCCGGACTTTTGAGCGCAGCTCTTTGGCGTCCGTTTCTGCGTTTCGGTGTCGCCGTTTTCCCTCGTAACCAGCTCCGCAGCTAAAAATAATGTTTCCACAGGATAGAGCGTCAAAAAAAGGTGTGCAAGTAACGAAATGGTTAATGTGGTTGAATTGGGTAAATAATCAGGACAAATAACAATATTAATTGGTTCGTAGAAAAGGAAAGCGCAATGTCAGTCACACCTGTTCTGTGGACACTTAAACCGCGCCGTAAAAGAAGGGAGAAAGAATGGAATAAAAACGGAAAGAGTGAAAGGGGTGCCATAGTGGAGAGGTTGGTATGAAATATGTGTGTGAAATAAAGTCTGTAAAATATATATATATATATAACACCGTAACATACAGCACAATACGGGTGTTTGAGATACCGTAGATCCTGAATGGTCCTTTTTGCGGAATTTTAAAGAAATCATGCGAAATATGAAAACGAAAACACGTGTACGTATTATTATGCATTATCATCATCCCCACCGCTAACTTCGCCCACTGCAAAGCAGGGGTATCTCGCATATCTTTCCAGTTATTGCTAACTTGTGTTAGCTACGGCCATCTTATTGTAGTGCACTTCCCTAATCTTATTGACGAGAAGAAAAAAAAAACGCGGAATAATGTGGACAAGAGAAATGCATTAATAATAGGATGAGCGCTGTACTGCGCTCTGTGTCCTTTTCGTTTTCGTCAATAAGGCCTGAATCAACCAGTGAGAAAAACCCCGATTTAACGCACTCGTAATCTCATCCGTTCATCTGGTTTAATGTGGTCCTCTCTTGGAATCCATACCATTACTCTTCAACAACTTTCGGTCACCTCATGGGCGCATTATATGTCTTGTCCATTGCATTTTTCACTTCTCGTACTACGTTCTAAATTAGAAGGCATGTTTTGGTTCAAAATATAACAGTTTAAAACACTGTGCAAACTTTTGGCGCGGTGACATCTGCACATAAATTTTATAGCTGACGCCCCTAGCTCCATACACCTTTCATTGACTTACTATGCTGTTGGCTGATGAACGTTTCGCTGGAAGACAAATGATTTCGATATGTATTGAAGGACACTGGAAATCAATCAGACCAGTTCTGCAAGTAAGGTAAAGCGAAGCCGTAGTTGCAGTAGTTATTTTAAGGCGACTGCCTTATTTGGATGTTTTCGAAAACGTATTCGCATAACATGAAGGCAGAAAGTGGAAGTAAAACATGGAACCGAAAAGTAATTGTAAATGTAAATGCCAATGAATGAAGAGCAGCCAAGGCTCAGGCGTTCGCATTTCTGCAATGCAGATATCTGCAGTGCTCTCAAAGCTTTTTGCGCTCTTGACACATCAGGTATACCGGTCGACGCACGCCCGCATCCGGCGGATGGTCACTCTGCCCACAGAAGGCCCGCTAAGGGTCTCGACGTAAAAGAGGGACCGGAAAAAGAAAGAGGAAACTCTGGTAGAGGTCGCACACGTGGGCGAACCTTTCCAGCAGTAAAAGCTGACCTACCGCACGCACTCAGGGAAGAACGACGGACGTTTCAACGTTAAGCCTGATTAACTACGACCGGTGTCAGTGGGCAATACGAAGCCGCGCACCCTTACCGCTAATGCGTGTCTCCGCTCAAAGCGGGCTCTTTCTGGCTTTGCGCACGCCCTGTCACGTTCTGAAAGCGCCCTACACGTTGGAGCATATGGTTAGGAGAGGGCAAGGAGCAGTTGCTGCACTTTAAGTTTCTGGAACTAAAACCATGCACTGTCGGAGAAACTAGCTTTCCCAAGTCTTGAACAGAATTAAAAGCTTTTCGTTCCCGTGAGGCCTAAGTTTGTCCTCCAATATTATGGTGCAATTCTTGGCTATCCGGATATGTTTCAGCTGCACTGCACGGCACCAACAAGCAGAACTAAAGCGGCCATGAATTGATAACTGGGAGTGGCAAAGCGAGTGCCTCCGTGTAGCAGCTGCACTAGCGAACGTGTTGCCGAACACGTGAAACCAAGGGTAACCTCACGGTTCGCCCACCCAATCTTGGTAGCCTGAACTGCTGTTTTGGTGCTCGCCGAGTGCGCGAATGTCAATCGAATCACGTCCTAACGGTGCGGAATTACAAGCTCTTTGAAAGTAGCTGCGCGCTGGAAGACGTGTATGATGCAATACGGGTGCCAGCTTTGAGGGGCTAATGGTTTTTTGATTGCATGCGTCCTCATCGAAGATCATTTTCGTGGTTCTTCTGCCTGAATGTTGTGATCGTTTTGTTCTGACCAAGTGGAGAGATGGCTGAAATAAGGAGAAATAAAAAGAAGCGCAAGCAATAAAAATAAAAAAAAAAAGAGCTAACAGAATTCACTTCGCGTCATCGTTCATGGAAGGATACGGCTTGGGTTGAGCGTTTCCAATATCGGGACGTGCGCTTTAACCAAATGCTGCTTTACTTTTTTTCACGACTGGCTGCCTGGAAAACGATGTCTCCGATGATGCCATTCGCGGGTAGTGGTCCGAGGCTAGTGCATCCCGCGCAGGGTATTTGTTGCGGCTTTGGTTCTTATTTTAACCTAGCTTTATATAGGTGTGCAATAGCAATGACTGGCCGATGAGGTAAAGACAACAAGAAAGACAACTTGTTCCTGGCAGCTCATTCACGTCTCTGATTAAAAAAAAAAAAAAAAGAAAAGTTTGCTCAGGAAGGTGGTGACACTCTCCAGTAAACCGTTGGTGTTACTGAACTTCGGTTTTCAAATAGCTCAATTTTAATCAAAGCAAAGCAACTGATGGCCTCAAAACAGATAGATCTATTACCCCCCCCCCCCCCTACCCTTGCCCCCAGTCCCCCCCAATCACTGAATGCAAGATTAATTTCGAACAGTCATGCGGCGCTGTGACATTGGTGAAATGGCTTCTTATAGAAAGGTTTAGAAGAATAATGTATTTTTACACGTAGCATAAAAATATTTGCGCAGCTGAATTTGGCATCGGAAAATTTTCTACAAACCAATAAGCGATAGTCACCGAACGTTAAAAGCAACCAAGGAATTTAATAAATAAGAATAGCGAATAGCTTCTTAGAGCAAGACCATAACCGTTTGAGTTCCAGAAAAATGGCCTCAAGCTGGGTTCAGAAGCAAATAAAGAGAGGAAGAAGGGTAGAGAAATCTAATCACAATAGAGGATCCCCTGTTTTGTTTTTCTCCGTTTTACGAGCGACAAGGAAACAGCATTCGTTCAGCTAAAGCCGCGCAGCTCCTCAGTCGGAGTGCAGTAAACCTCTAAACTTTCCGCTTGGTGGCAAGCGTGTTCATGGAGATTCTTCACTGCACAGATGTGTTCTGGGAATAACAGCAACGTCTAGGCGTCCCACTCTAGCACGGCGCATAGCTACGTACTGGCGCGTAACCCACGCGGAAAGAGGCTCTTCGGTCCGAGTGGCTCCGAATAGCAATCTGTCATGCGCCTCTTCCGGAGACTGAACAGTCTGACGACTTGGAAGATCATTCTGCAATAGGGACTATTTCCTCTTTTCCCCGGAGCCAAGTCCTATGTAATTCAATGTAAATTTGTTTTCTGATTTATTTCTAATAAATAGAGCGGAAAGTGAAACCCTCGTGAAACAAAACAAAGATACAGAGCCCAAGAGCGCGAGTATACGCGCTGAAGAATTTTCGTTCTCTTTTCGGAACGCATGTCACGCAAATAAAGAGAAAATTGTACGCGCGAAGAAAGATGGCGACAAATATTAGCGTTAAGTCTGCTGATTGGCGCCTTCAAGGAATACATCTTGATAAACAGCGATATTATCTGCGGTTTTCAGTTATCTCCCAAGTCACCTTCCAGCTACGCTTCAACATCTCGCTCGCTTTCAGGATGCCTGGGTTGGGTTTTCCTGTTGTATCTTTGTTGCACGCGTGCAGGCTAGATGATATTTGCTTACTTTATTGTTTTCTTCCCATAGTTACTTATGTTTTCTTATTGCAGGTGAGGACTAATGAAAACAGTTCTGACAAAGTCATTTCAAAACGTTACACACTCTGTAGTCAGGTTGAAGTTTTTCAAACTTATCTTTTATAGGCGCGAGCCATACGCAACAAACTAAGCGTCTGATTTGTAGTGAGCATGTGGCGTGCACTCAAGAGAAGGTTTTTTTATACCTCACTGAAATTCAAAATGTCTTGTTCTTCTTAATCGTCCAGTGGCGCCATATTTCATTCGGGAAGTCAATGCGCATAATGACATACGTGGAGTGAAAAACCCCGAAATTGACAGGTGCCTTACTATACGCGCAACACAAAAGGGCGCCTTCACGTTCGGCCAGCTCCGCCGGAGATTAGTGAGACAGGGGCAGCTAGCAAATGTGCTGCTTAACGCCCAATGAAAATCGCCGAATACAAAAGCCAGTTGCTTCAGGAAAAAACGTGTGGGGTCTGTTTGGCTCAGCAACAGACAGGAATAACGTATACGTGAATGTTTGTCGACGAATGTTTCGTGTCTACCTTAGATGCACCATCAAGGTAAAAGAAGAGAAGTAAAAAAAAAAGAAAAAATTAAGTGAGAAAGGGACTAGCTAATATTTATTCTTTATACAAAGGCGGTGTATTCAGTGATGGCTGTGCAAAGCGATGCACACAAAAAACGGAAGAAAAAGCGAACCACATTGCTTCCTTTTTGCCTTGCTGCGTGCCAAGAATATGATGTTGAGGAGGAGGAGGATGACGGGGGGAAGGAAGACCGCGTCTTTGCCACTAAGCATTCGCGGGTTGTGTGCGGAATTTTCTGTTGCTGTCACCACCGGCCGTAAGGACGGACACTGGCTCTCTGACGAGCTTCAACGCCGTTGACCGACCGCAAATTCGGAAGGATCGGTTTTCGCTGAGGCGGTGAATATATCTAACCAGGTCAGCTGAGCAAACACCTCTTCTTTGTTACGTTCTTTTATTGTTCATGTCCTTGCTTTTGAACTCCCCTCATTTGTTTCTTTTTTCCTTGGGTGTTGCAAAGAATTCAGAGACGCAAACCCAGGCGAAAAGATGGGCAGAAGGGAGTAGAAAGGGAATAGGAAACAAAAACGCTACCCGCCGAAGTAACAAGGAAGCAGGGAACAAAGAAGGAGCCTCTGCAATGAGACGAAGTATAGACGAAGAGAAAATGGAGTCGAGAGAAAGCGTGCAGCGATAGCAACGAGGCGTGCATTCTCGGGGACCGTTGTTAAGTATTGCTATATGCGAATTTTCGCTATTGTCCCTTAATGCTAGGCTAGAGGACCGGAAAAATAAACCGCGGCAATCTGCCCTTGTGCAGCCGTACAAACACTTCCTGCAACATGTACAACATCCTCATACGCGCAACCAATAAGCAAACTGGAGCCTAAAGCAGCTCGGAACACAGTGTGGCGTAGCGACATCCAGAATATTCGATGGACAGGGAATAAAAAGAAAGGAATGAGAGGTAGGGTGGGTGTAAGGAACACCGTGACCATTCAGCACTGGCAACAAGTAGCGGCGGCCAGGATCAATGATAGGGAGGGAGTGGAAGCGATAGGGAACAAAAAGCTCAAAAAGCTGACAGGATGACAAGCATGAAAAACGAATTGAGGGAGAGGGGGTTGAAGGAAAAAAAAGTAAAAGAGCGCAGCACCACCAAAGTGAGCCCGAAAGGTGCAGAAAGAACACACGCGCCCGTGCGATGCTGCTGGATTATGAGCTGACTTTGCAACTGCCTCCAGAGGGCCTGCAGCAACATCAGCCGGCTCTAAATGGCAGTATGCATGTCAACGACTGCGCAGGAAAACATAAAGGAAAAGTGGGGAAAAGCCGAAAAGAAGGAAGGAAGAGGAAGGAAAGGTTGCGATTCCTTTGTTTTTTCTTTATCTCCAGCGGCGGTAACGGAAGAGCTTTAGCGGCGAGGTATAAGAGATCAGAATTGAGAAGCATAAAATAAAAAAAAAAAAAAACAAAACTAAAAAAGGGAAGTCCACGATGCCGGCCTCCTGCGGTCCCGAGTAGAGGAGCCGCTTCCTTTGTAATAGTAGCTACGTACACTCCTTTCCTTCCCTCTGTCTCTTCTTTCCAGCTTCGGAAACAGAGCTACCGGCTAACTCGCCGTGTGCATAGTGCTCCTCTTTCTTTCAGCTCAGGTTTCTATCCACAACAGAAAAATTCAAGCGGCATAACTCACACTCAAACCGCTCTCTTCTCTTCATGCTGTTGCGGCTTGGGTGTTGTTGCAGAGGACAGAGGAACGAAGGCGAGACCTAGGCGACTCGCCCGGCCCTCCTGCACGCTTCATTTCCCGCCGTATTGTTACGTTCGCTAGTCGTCTTCCTGTTCAGGTTCGGCCGCTGGCCGTCTTTACACGTACTTGTCATTGTCAGCAGCACTTGCCTTGGCGCTAAGCTTCTCAGGGTGACTCAAGGACCGGGGTAACGGGATCTGATCCCACTCTTTTAAGACGCACCCTCCGCAAATAAGGTGACCGCGGGTGCCCCTATTTTTGTGTGTGACCTGTTAACACATTGCAGTTGAGCGCAGCACTGGGCGGAAATTTGAAGGATGCTTTGTTTTGCCCCATTGAAATGAAGGAAGACGCGGGGTCCTTTTCTTAACAGTGCTTTCATATACGCCACCCATTCAACAAAAACATTCGCATGATGCCACTAATGCCGATATAGAGACTTATGCGATTTGAAAGCACGTGAAAGTTGCATGTTGCAAGATAAATGACCGCATAAGCACTAGCATGTAAATATATATTGTATACAAAGGAATACACAGGCTAAATATCAGATGCCAGCATGACTGCGACGGAGCAAGAAAGGTATCCGCTTCATGGTCGGTGAAGCCCGCAAAGCTATAGCTTTGCTTCTCGAGAAAGAAAACGAATGCTTCAGAATTCTATAACCATCCCCGATATACGTACATCTACTTTCAGATACCAAAATTCGTAGGCACTGAACTCTCAAAATGTATGAATATTTATCTCAGCAATATTTGATTCGTATGCGAACATATTGAATATTCGCACGCGCTAAAAAATACAACAATTTTCTTTCCCTTATTAAAAGAAGAAGCTCTACATTTTTACAATAATACCTTGTCGTGGATATGCGCTAATTTGCCAGAGGTTAAAAAAATTCTGGAGCATAAGACGATCAACAATGGATCAAAGAATGCAGGGAGCGGTATCATCAAAAAGCGCGCAGCAGTACGCGCTTTCTTGAACTCAAATAAAAGCACACCTGCACAGACTTGCGCCTCTTAGTACCGCTCTTTTTGCTTGCCTTTGGAAGTGCTCTTGCTTGCATGCCTGCGCGTGCACTCATGTGCGCGTGTTTGTGTGTGTTTGTGTGTATGTATATTTGTGCGCTTACACGTGTGCGCGTGTATGCATGCGGCAACACAGGGACACGTGGCGAAATTTCTGTTACGTATATCTTCTTTGCAGAGAAAGAAAACGAAGCAAGAAACGGGAAGGCTGAAAGCAAAATCTGTCGGATCAAAGAGTGAGTTGCAACGCAGAAAGTTTGGCGCTTACATCATTATCTCCTTCGAAACTCCATCTTCTTCGTAATGCGTTTCTATTCCTGCATCGAGATCAAGCCATATGTAATGCAGAATGGCCCGCCACGTGGAAGCTGGCCGAGTCGTCATTATTAACATATGCTGGCAAGCCAAAAGAAGTCATTAGGAACAGCTTTTGCTTATACCTTGTTTGTAGGGATTGTGACTTTATTCTCTGCCGTTAAATGTTTCTTACTCTGCCAATGGACGAGAAAAAGGGAGACAAACTCTTCGCTGTTGCTTTATCAGACATCGTCAAAACTTACCTAGATCAAAACTGTACAAGAATATTTACTAAGAGCTTTAGGAAAGGGGCAATACTACTGAGATAATTCATTTACCTAGAAGAAACCCGGAACAGCGTCAGCAATGTGCCAGCCTTTGATGCGTTGATAGAACATAGATTTCGTCAATTTTGGTTGGCTCCACTCAAACTGGCCACAGTTTAATCCTTCGCCACTGCGCTCTCCCTTTATGTCTTCGTGAATCCTATTCCCCAAAAAATCGGTAAGCCCTCCTTACTTACCATCGGGTTTCGGTATCAATCGTCCTAACGGCTATATGGGCTTTGCCTCCAAGAGAAGCTGTACCTAGGTT
The DNA here is from genome assembly GCF_055883805.1 of Amblyomma maculatum. NCBI lineage: Eukaryota > Metazoa > Arthropoda > Arachnida > Ixodida > Ixodidae > Amblyomma > Amblyomma maculatum. Next base: position 21,870,258 of record NC_139345.1, on the reverse strand, counting down.
GCTCCGAAAAACAATGAGTGGCTTGCTGATCGCTGCGGCAACAAGATTTGCTATTTAACTGGGTGCGCTTATGCAGTGCAGCCTGCACAAACCTGCTGCTTCCTGACAGATCGGGCTGCCGCGGAGGCGCCGGAGGCGCGTCTTCTAGCTGCCGTTCTCACTGATTTCAAAGCGGGCCCAAACCTCTTTTTGGCCATGACCGCCAGACTGAACGAGCTGGAGCAGCGAGGCTACCCCCCCCCCCCCCCCCCCCTACAGCCTTTCACTAGAACAAATTACAAATGTAGAATGATAATGGCTTCACCGTGAAGTTATCCTCTCCGGGACGAAAATGTAAAGCTCAGCCAAAGGAACATCTTGTGAGACGTGCAAGAACAACCCCAGCCTAATTAGCCCTATCCCTCCTCCCGAAAAGAACGTTCAGGAGCTCAAAACATCAGTCTTGAAGCGTTAAGAGAAGATCAAATAAAATGAAAAATCTCAGCCAAAAGGCGAAGGAACTGCAAATGGAGCTTAGCACCTGCAAAGAAACGTGCCGGCACATGAAGGAAACTGATGGGGTCGAGTGAACAGTTACAGCTGCGTTGTCTCTAATTCGATAAGAAATGAGTCGCCACAATGCTCAGACGCAATTTGTTCCCAAGCGGGCGCCTAGAGAGCGCAAAAAAAAAAAAAAAAAGAAAATAAAAGAATAGGTAACGAATGAAATTACTTTACAAAAAGCGCAATAAGGTCGATGTCGGAGCGGATGGACGGACGAAGGGTGGGAAAGCACCCGGTGCAGTCGTTCGCCGATGGTTTTGGAGCGTATTCAGAGGGCACAAAGTCTGCATATAGAACGCCCTCTCCCCTCGTCACGTCGCGGGTGCAGGGTTCATTGAGTTGGGCGGTAATTCGATCTGCATTCTCGGCTCCGCTCGCGATCTAGTCTGTACTCTAGCTAACGAGGTTTGTTCCATGCACCTATGGGCCCGCCGGGTGCGACCATTGCGGAATCTGTGGTGAGAGGGGTACAAGCTAGGAGAGGAGGCGAAAGATTTAGACATGGAGCGAGCACTGGGATATGGCCGTGATTACGCTGAATAAACTTGTGCCCCTTTCATAACCTGTGCAGTGCACATGGGCTATTGCTGCCAAATGCGACCAGATATGCAATTCCAATTTACTGAAGTGTGTTTTGCACTAATTTGTTTACTTTAGTTCTTTCTATTACGCAGTGTTTTATGGTTTTATGTAAGTACTAGGACAACAGACGTTTGGGCGAGCTGGCGCACCTTCTATTTGTTGTCCCCTGTCGCCGGGCTGGTGAAGTTTTCGAATACGTACTAGGCTTTTATATTTGTGGGGTTTCTAAGCCGGACGAGAAACTAGTTGCTGCAAACTGGATAACTTAGTGACAATTAAACTTCTTGACTATAAGTAGCCTTTCCAGAGCTGAGCATTACGTTGGATCAAAGAAATATAGTGAAATATGGTAGCTATATATTTAGGAACAAAATGACGGAAAGAAATCTTGCTCTTGATTTACATAAAGAATGATTTCCATGCCTCTAGTAATTAAGTTTAGCAGTACAGTGTGCCGGAGGACAACACAGAGCACTTTGAGGAAACTTAGCGCGTATGTAAACGTAAATGGTAATCGTAAACGTTTCTTTTTTTACGTGTGGTGCGAAGAATTCCGTCTTTTTTCGCCAATACCGCACAAAAGAGCAATGAGAGTAAACGGCTTTCAAACTGACTTCGAAGTCTACATTCACCAGTTACTTATACTATAGTGCCTCCGGCTTTGAACGCATCCTTGCTGTTCGCTGGAGAATGTCGAAATAAGCCCAAGCGCCTATTGTCCCACGATTGTACAATCTATGCAGTTACGATATGTTTATTTCTTCTACATCACATACACGAAAGTATAGAAAATTAGCTTTTATAGGTTAAATATGTTGTGAAATACCAGTCGAAAAAACGTATACTTATTCTATGACACTCTGCAGTACTCTTCGCGCTGTCCTCAGAACAGAGACCGGCAATAACGGGGATGACTATATACCAACATATACGTATGCACGTTACACTCACGTGCAGAAAAAAAAATGCTATATATGTGAACAGAACTTGGGGAAATTACAAGTTTAGTCAAACTGGCGGTTATTAGCTAAACGCCATGGTGCAGGCAAAATCCTGAGAAAAGGACGACCGATCTTCCGCTCCTATGATCATCTTCGTTGATTTGTGGTCAGTGACCAGTCGCAGCGACACCTCAGTCGTAACCTCAAAATACGACGCCACTTCTCGCTTGAACCGCAATGAACTAGGAATGATCCCGTCTCATCTCGTGGCTGCCCGGGCTCTCGGCCGGCGTTGTAGCGCTCCAGCGTTTTTACGAGCAGAGGGTCGTAACGACGGGAGGCGATGATACGATGAGGTGCTTCCCATGTGAGGAGTTGATGAGCGAGGTAGTACGTTCACGCGGGTTTGCCGATATAGGCGGCTAATACTCCAGTACACGCACTCAACCACGCATGCAATGAAATTGTATAATCTTCTGGATGTCACGACATCTGGTATGACCGGCGGCAGTTAAATCCCGACGTCTCCTTTCTCCTCTGTGGCTGGCCAGTATACGCGCTGCAGGCAACCGTGTCCAACAAGTGGCAGATGTAGGCAGAATTTAATTTTACCTGCATACGTCCATATATGTAGGAAACCGCAGACTGGCGAAATCTGATTTCATTTGTTTATAATTGATATGAGCTGTATAACGCACTTAATGGTGCGCAAGTTATCTTATATAATTCCATTTGTATTGAAACCTATGTCTCATTGCGTATACTTGTACTCAGTGGTTTCTGCACACGACTGATGACCCCGAGTACAAGGGCTTAATCCCGACCGCGCAGGGAGCGTTTTGATAAAGACGAAGTTGAAGACCCTAGTGTATTTCGCGGTGTCGATAAGAACCCCGGGTGGTTGAAATTTTCGTATCTCTCTTGACGGCGCAACTTACAGCTGATGACACTTTGGGCCGTTAAGCCGCATAAACTTTAACAAGCACTGACATCTATGCCACAAATCTTGTATGAGTCTGAAGCAGTACCTAAACTATCCTATAGTGACATTAATGCATCCGATTAACAAGTCGTGCATGTTGGAAAGATATAGCCAGAGAAAGGGCAAGAGAAATGATAAAAACAAAACAAGAGACATAGAAAATTGACGATAGTGGGCGGTCTCTTGCCTTTGTCCCGCACTTCATAAATGTCTTATATTTCTTTCCGTCTTTCAGGTGTTTACTGTCAATTTTCTTCGACGTTTCTCTGTCCGAATATATACTTCTTGGCATTTCGATATTTCGCACTTATTCGGCGTTTCGAGTTTTCTGTTCATTCTTTGTCGCAGTCTCATGAGCCATGTCGCAGAAAATGATGCGTATTCCTGGGTGTCACCAGATCCCTCAAATTATTAACTTATAAGGTTTGTAACGGCGATCGAAGAAAAACTTTAAAATTACTCAACCATGCGTCCGGAAAGACGCTCTTCTTCGTGGTTTCACCGTTCCGAGTCCGTTTGGAAGCAGCGGTCGCAGTACGAACTTCGTGCCTTTGTTCCATTTATCAGTGCGGAATCACATCAGAGGACAACGTGCGGCTATGATTCCATACCCTCAAAACGGACAATTAGGGGTATATCCCTATTTTTTACATTGTTTCTTTTTTGGTGCATGATTTATGTCCTGAAGTACCCAATTTAGTTTCTGCGTTTTATGCACCACTCTTTTCAATATTGCCCGCCCTACGGGATATGCACACGGTAGAAATGTGCGCGACTCATTAGCTCTGTTCAGTTTTCATTGTGTTTACAGCAAATTTGCAGTGATAGCAACCACAAAATGGTATTTTCTGACGCTTTGTGCGTTCTGCCCATGTTATTGAGTGCCTCCGTTAGATAGTATTTGCGAGTACAGCGGAAATATATGCCTAGTTGGAAGAGATGCTTTAAGGGAAGAGACAAAAAATTCGAGGACGCTTTGGTGACTAAAGTGACGAAAGACGAAAGCCTGAGTGCTGCATTCTGCTACACGACTGTTGCACATGTAGCGACCAATGCTGCTACGAGCAAAGCGAGCGACTACCCTTTCACATACTGCAAGTGCATTTATTCAGTGAATACTGCTTGGCAGCGACGAGATCGCGCTCCTTGTATCTTCGCAGTTCTACGTTTACTGTTTTGTGGTTGACTTTACCGGGTGCGCGGCATTAGTTAGTAATTAAGTAATTATTTACGCAGTTATCCATAATGGGAAAGTATTATTCAATTAGTCATTAGCTAGTAAGCAGTAATATCAGTAAATCCATAATTAGTCACTAATTATTATTGGGGCATAATTACTTAATTTGTCAATAATGAGTAATTGATCATTGATTCACATGTGGCCATGTAAGGCACGCATTCGCTCATACTGTGGTGGTGCTCTGTTATTGGTCGAGACCTCCATGACGTCGTCCTGTATAGACCAATTAGAGCCGCCGCAAAAGCGTGACGCTTTTGCAGACTACAACGATGAGGTAATAAAGGCTTTCGCCTCGAAATCTGAATACACGTGTAGAGGAGTAGCGGTGCGTGCGTAGTGCTCTCACCGTCCTGTCGCCGAGCTGTCGGATCCTGCAATGCAGGAAGGCGGACTTCCCCAGTTGGGCGGTGACGTTTCGCTCGGTGCTGTTGTCGAAGCGGGGCCTGAAGTGGGGGTCGTCCCAGTAGGCGCTAGGCCGGGAGGGCGGCTCGCCACTGCTGCCGCCCACGCCCGTGACCAGCGAGGCGCCTGGAGGAGGAGGCGGAGCAGCCATCGCATCCGGAGGAGGCGAAGGCGCCGCCGCCGAGGCCGCCCGGTGCGCCGCGGCGCTCGGTACCACCGGCGGAGCACCTGCCGAGCGGAAGGTGCGCTCCGTGCGAGCCGCCTCGGACACACCTGCGGAAGTAGGGGAAGATCAGGGCCGGGAGCCAGCTAATGCACGCTCACGTGCCTTCTCTCTGCAGGGTGTGAGAGAAAAATCCAACTTTTTTATCATTTTATCATAACGAAGGACTGGGGCACCAGCTCTCCAAATATCTCTGTAATGGCGGGAACACAGATAACGCTGTGCCCATAGGACCTACAGGACATCGCCAGCACGTAAAGCGGATGTCTGTGATGCCTCTTGGCAAAGGAAGGGCCCCCTGTGCAATTGTACTACCACTGTGCAATTTCAGAAGCATATACGTCTGAAGGTTAATCGATCCGTGGGTGTTACTCATGAGGAATGCATTCGTTGCCGTTATGGCCTCATGATTTCTTCACTCAAAGTGCTCAGCGTAGTTCTCTTGCTTCTGCACGCCGCCCCTGCTTCCGCTATGACAATGACGGTATCCTTACCTTTACAATGTGAGAGCTCGATACTCGCGCTATAAATATTTCATGCGCATTGTGGTGTAAAAAAAGATTTGCTACGGTTTGTCTCTTCTTCAGTCACTGTTACCTTCGATCAAAAATGACGACTAGCTAGGAGTCAAAGAGGAGCAGGCTGCAACGGCACACCATCGCCTGTGTTTGTTATTGATTGCACTGTGGTTAGTACATTCATCAAAGTCGTATCCCGTTAATACAGTGTAACAGTCCGACCTCCTCCTCCCTTCTTACCCATTCTAGTAGCTTGGCAAGTACAGGCTGTGCCAAAGACACAATATGTGAAACTAGAGCGAGCGACACGCTAAGAAACGAGGCTAATTACCGACGACCATTTTATTATTTCGTCCCAAACTTAACCAAACCTGTGTTTATTTTATTTTCTGAATTTTTAACGGGCCGCTTCCGCCACGCGCTCTTTCTGCAGGATCGATTTCCTGCGAGAGCGCCTTTAACAGACCGCTGCAGCCCTTCACGCCTGGCGATGACGCTAGCGCTGTGTGCGGTACAAAGGATCTGCACCCTCCGTCCCTTTCCTTTTTTCCTCGCCGCTTTGCGTCGCCAACCCCTGGCGGCGCCGTGGAGCGGTTTCATTTCAGAGAGCACTGCGGTATACAGGAGCAAAGTCACGAGCACAAGGCTGCCGCCGCCAGCGCCCTTTATTCCCATTCGACGCAGCTTCCTCTTCTTGTCCCCCGTAGGCGCCACTTCTGATCTCTGCTCTTGCAGCTTATTGCGGCGCACTTCTGTCGCCGATCCGAGCAAAGAGCGCCATTGCGGCGCCTAGCGGAGGAGAAGCCAGAAAACGAAAGGGAGCAAGAGACAAACCTGCCAAAATTGGAAAACATGGCCATTCAATAAACGAAAACTTGAAGATGACAGGAAAATCTATATAGAGTCGATACACTGACATCGCAAGGTAAACGACCCTTGCATTCTTTCATCATGCCTTTATATATGTTGAAAAACGGAAGTTCGATGTTCATTCGCGTCTATTTAGATTTCCGTCTTTATTTTTTTGCGTGCGGTAAATAAGTTCGCTCGCGCCCCCTTCTTTCGCGGTTTGCTAGTACTGATATAACGTCAATGATAACAGCACGAAAAATGTATAGATGAACGCAGAAAATCGGATCCATTTAGACAAATTAACTGCAGCGCGCAGAAAAAAAAAAGACAAATAAAAATGGGAAGATGCGAATAGTGGTGTTTCGAAGGAAGATAGCACTTATTCTTGCTTACAGGCTCATTCGAGATAGGTATATGTGGATCCTTGCAGCATGCACACGAACGCCGTGAATCTGCCAAGTCTGCCATAGCTCAGAAAGGGTAGAAAAGTAAACAAGCAACACGCTACATCGCCGAAACAGGAGAAAGCACCAACAGAGCAATAAATAAATTGAATGCAGGGAGCCTATTTGTGGTTTAGACTCTTGCTGAAATTACGTTCGTGGGTAGATATGAAAAGAGGTAACGCGCTACGTATATCCACCAATACGGATTGAGATGACAATCAGACCACGAGCTTTTCGGGCACAGAAAGGAGTGATTAAGTTCTCAGAATGGGCGCCATGTAGCGAGAGGAAAACGCTCACTTGATTTTAGATTTCTTCGGGAAGTATATCAGAAAACTCGGCACGTCGAGAGCCGAAAAAGTAAGAAAAAAAATAATAATAATAAAAGGATTGGGTGCGGGGTGCTAGAAAGGCTGCTCCGGTACGCAGGGGTCTTTTTTCTTTCACTTTAGCTTTGCCGCAGTTTTTATCTCGGTACAGATGATGGAGGGTAAATAAAAGGAAAGAAGAATGATTGGGCGCGGGAATGGAAATTGACGTGTTTGAGAAAATGTAAAAAATACAAAAGTAAGATTCTCTCTTAGCTATAGTTTGAAACTAGGCAGGCTCTGATCACCTGTTCGTTTGTAATGACATTTCTTGTGTCATCAGTGTTCTTTATTCCTCCCTTTGATTGGTGGTCCGATTGGTTTGCTCAACATGTTGGTATGGTCTCGCTATCCTGTTCATGACATCGTATTGCTGGTTTGCCGACTCAGCTTTGTTATGTGGGCGAAAAGCTACCGGAATCGAAAATCGGAGAAAAAGCAGGAGAGGAGAAGAATCAAATGTCTGTTCGAAGAGACAAGGGAAGGAAAAATAAGAAGAAATTGCTCCAAGGCAGAATGGCGAGGCTTTGTTGCGTTTGAGCTCTCATCTATAGAGCCCACAACTTTTGTTACGCTCTATATGAAACGCACCCACGAAGCCACGATTTTTTAAATTTTGTTTATTTTTATATTATTAAAGTTTTCGCTTCCTCTCTCTGCTGTGCTCTTCCAAAATCGGTTCGAGACGAGCCATTGAGCTTCGACGTGGCTGCGCTGCAGACGTCGATATCCTGCTCAAGATTTCCGACTTTCTAAATGGGTCGGTGCCTGAGGCAGCAGCCTTTCTCCAATCCCAATGAGCAAAGCTTCTTTCTCTCACCCTTCTCTCAAGAACTTTTCCCCCCTATCATCCCGGTCGAGGCACATGTGTGTCTTTCATGAAAATTCTTATGTTGCTTGTTTTTCTTTTCCTCGTACGCTGGTTATGTTCAGGCTTTCTTCTCGCTTTTCGAAAAAAGAAATGTGCATGTTACTGCTTCCTCGACCTACCACAAAGCGAAACACTCTTTAAATCAGAATTTTTTTTATTTTGATGTTATTATATTCTTAACGCCTGTCACGCCGAATCGGTCTGGTCGCAATAGCGGGACTTTGACGTACTTTTATTCAAGCATGAAAGACCAAAAGTGTGTCATCTAATGTCGACTCCCCTCATGCTTTTAGTTGGCTGGTTTATCGGGTTTAACGTCCAAAAGCGACTCGAGCTATGAGCGACGCCGTAGTGGAGGGCTCCGGAAAATTCTACCGTCTGGGGTTCCTTAACGTGCCCTGTAATCGCACAGCACACGGGCGTCCTGATTTTCGTCTCCATGGAAACGTGGCCGCCGCGGCTGAGATTCGGTCCCGCATTCTTGGCCACAGTAGTCGAGCGCCCTAACCACTGCACCACCACGGTGGGGCCTTCATACTCTTATGTGAACAAAAAATAAGAAACGGATGCCAACAAATCGCAACAGAGGGAAAAGGTGTTTTTGAGCCTATACCATTTAAATACAGGGCTGCAAATTTTTTGAAGACTGTACTTGCTATCAACGCAAACACAGCTATTCTGCCATGGCTTTTTGACTTGCATGCGAAATGTACAGCCATTATACTATCGTCTCGCCAGGATTGCTTGAGAATTTGACTGTCCTGTTGGTGGCCGACGCAGCTGCAGGGCATCGGCCATTTTACTGTAAAAAATAGTTTGAAACAGGATTGAGAAACGACAAAGCGTTGGTGGAGTATTGGTTATTTTATCATCTTTTTCCGACAAAGTTTACAATCGATCGAAACCAACTGTCACAACTTTCTGGTCTGCTAATTATCGCCCCCCCCCCCAAAAAAAAAAAAAAAAAGTGAGAAAAAAAAAAAGGGGCGGTAAATACATATGCAAGGTCTCTTCGAAGTTGAGTGATATTCTTTCTCTCTTGTCTTTGGTTGCCACGAAGAGTGAGTATAGAAAGTGCTGCCGGTTATGCAGAAAACGTCCGCTAGACATCCGAGTTCAGCGTTTTGAAGTCAGTCACTGAATACCTGACACTATCCCCAAAGTACGGAACAGTGCACGATATTAGCGACGCGAACAGTGATGCCAAGATACGAAGACAATAGGTGCCATGACGGGGCGGGTCGCGTCACAGACAAAAAAAAAGGGGCCATCAGTAATGTGATAAGCTTGACACACGCCCCCCCCCCCCCCCCCCTTCCTCTTCTATCCCCCTGAGCTGTCAGGGCCGAACAGCGGTAATGACGCGGTGAGATAAAGTTAAACACAACCGACCGTGGGTGCAGCAATAGAAGGGTGACCATAAGCGATAGAAAAGCATGCGTTGACGCTGACAAATGAGGTCAGTACACGCTAGATCTTCAAAACAGGGTGTGCAAAAGATAGGGTTTGCGCCTGTCAGCTATCTAAGCGGCGAAAAAATTGTCTGCGTGTGCAGTGACGCGTTACAAGAAAGCGCATATCATGAGGTTTGCGAAAACTGCTAACGCAGCGATATTTCTTAACAACCATAACCAATTGTAGTACAAACCTGCTGGTTACGTGAGCAAAAAAAGAAAAAAAGACAGAGGCTCTTGGAGACGGAAGTAAAACAGATGTCAGCTGTTCAGAAACGCTGTGCAGGCACACCCACCACGCCTTCGCTGCGCCAAGAAATGGCAAAGATCACCGCCGTCGAAAGAACAGGGCCAGCTTTGCTCTGGCGATGAAACAAGCGGCCGGGGTTACGACCGGCGTCTGAAAAATTGATCGGTGCACGCATAGCTAACACGCTCTAGTCTTATATTTTCTGCAGGCGTGCCTGCGTGTTCGTGTGCGCGCGCCTGTATTTTTTTTTCGTGCGTGCTTTCAAGTGTGTTCGTATGTGCGCGCGTGGGTGTGTGTACGTTCTGCACGTTGCTATACACACGAAGCCATCCGCTTTAAACTTTCTCAGAGTTCTGTATTCAATGGCGTTCGTCTCTACATTCAACGCTAGAGACACTTTACTGAGACTGGAGCACTTTTCCTCATGCGGTTATATTTCCTCGGAATTCTTCAGAGGCTCTCCTAAATAGTCACAATAAAAACTTTCGCTTCACTTTCCCCTGATGACGTAGATATTCAATCGAAACTATTGGCGAGGGTTGGTATTTTCTCCGATTAGATGAATGCGCTTGCTTCGTGAACAGTGAAGGATCTTGTATGCCACAAGCTTTCTGTACAAAAGAAAAAAAAAAAAGTCGCGCTAGCCTATTTTATTGCGAAGCGCTAAAACGACAAAAAAGAAAACGAAAAGCAAATTAGCGGTGCTCAGCACTGAATTTGACTCCGGCGCAAGCAATATAAATTAAAACTGAAACCCAGCCTATATACGCAATGATCACGGGCTTAGAAAAACTCACCCCATCCAAGAAATGCATGCACAAACACAGACGCATGCACTTAAAGGTTTAGCGTGTTCCCGCAAGGTCGCCTTCAACAAACGGCTTTTCACCTGCAACACAGAAGATTAGACGGGGTCTCCCGCAGTGGATACATAGCTGCTCGGCCTTCATGTTAACAGTGACCTGGGATTAGGTAAGTAAAGTACGCTGGCTTAGTATTACTGGGCGTTCGAGATAAAGCGGCACTGACTGAAAACTGTCCTTTTGTTCATGTTTAGATTTTTTGTTTCGGCTTCACCTCACCTTAACTGTGTACTTTCACGAAGCGTGTGAAACGGGAGACACACAAAAAAAAAAAGTGCGCGAACGGCCCCTGCGCTTTTTTGGCGGCATGCCCGAGGTGCCCCATATATCTTCTCGGATTATCGTGTCAAGGCGCGAGCGGCCAGAAATGTGTCCTTGCGAATTCCGGTCGGCCAAAATAAAAAGAGGGTATCTAATGCCTGCCGTGAAGAGGGAAGCGTAAGGCAGCAAGGATGCACGGTCAGTTAACTGCTTTTGTTTTTAACTTTAGGCGCGTGTGCGGAAGAACGATTTCGGAACTCATACTTGAAAAGAACCTTTCTGTAACGTGCGTTTGCTGATATAAAGGTAGACACTGCCTATCAACACTTGGAAGAAATGTTTCTCTTCTCAGTCGTATCGTACGCTAGAGAATTACAATGTGATAAAACACCTGAGCTTATTTTACGTGGTGCTTTAATTTCTGCCGAAGTGTTTTTACTATCGTTTTCTGAAAAGAGCTAAGCAATAACAGAAGATTTCGCGAAAGCTATATGAAATACGTCTTTTCTTTCTCTTTTGGTCCACCGCGATGGCGCAGTGGTTAGGGCGCTCGAACGATTGTGCCCGGTGATGCGGAACCATATCGCGACCGCGGCGGCTGCCTTTGAATAAAGGCGAAGAGCAAGGCGCCAGTGTGTGCTGTGTGATATCAGTGCAAGTTAGAGAACCCCAGGTTAACAAAGTTTCCAGAGCCTTCCACTATGGCGTTTCTCACAGCCTGAGTCACTATGGGACGTTAAACCCCACAAAACAAACTAGTTTTCGTAACATTGAGACTCGCAGAACCAAAAGCAAAGGATTTGAATTCGGTTTCCAGTACTTCATATAGCTAAAGGCACTAAAAGGAAAGAACTTTCGGACACTTCCTTTGCAGTGATCTTTGCCTAGCAGTGATAGTTTTAGCCCCTTGCTAAGTGGTTAAGGACGAGGGATTATATTTATTTATGTATTTATTTACTTATTAAATGTACTTCAACGCCCGTGGGCCACTGTCGTAGCGAGGTTAATACTATTCTACAAGTAAATGAAGATTGGAAACCCATCAGTAAGGCAACAAAACATTTAAATGATTTATCCACTTATTAATCCAATTAAAGAATAAGCTACTTTGGTACATTACTAAGAATAATAACAATAATAGAAAATATAGACCTGATAAAAAAAAAGTAGATCACATTATTATCTCAACAGCTGTTTAGAAATCGGGCACACAAACCGCATCATTCGGAATATTGTTCCACTCAAGAATTGTGTTAAGGAAATGTGATTGCTTAAATAGATTAATGTGGTATTGATAATTGTCAGTTTTTTTTTTTTGTGTTGTCTAGTCACCCCACTATATCGCGGCAACGGCAGTCATTTGTCAATATACCGCATTAATTTGTGAAACGACGTAAAAATACTTTTCTATAGTCTATAAAGCAGCAAATTCCGGCGGATTTTGTGTCCAATACTAAAAGTATAACGCGTTAGACGCACGGGAACCTTGGTACACACGTGACATACGCTGATGATGCGTTGGAGTAACTGCGGTGCTACTATTCGCCTCGCAGCTAACCGCAAAGAGAAGCACAATCATTGCGGACTTACTGGTCAATTTCTTTTTTCATTTTTTTGTTGTGGGTGACAGAACCAATTAATCTGCATGGCATAGCGCGGTAGAGCGTGATCGAAGTTCAAATTTGGCACTGCACTGAATATGACACGTGAACAGCGAGCCTCGCATCAGCGCATAGCTTTCTGCGCGACTGGGCTCAGCTGTGGTTTAGTTCGCACTCCGGGCCTTTAGAAAAAAAAGTTTTTCATAGCTTCGAAAACTGATATGGCATCATCTTGTCGGCGGCTTCAAACACGTTTTCGGCATTAACAACCAACTTGCGGTAAATAAAAAGTGTGTAAATAAATTACACACTTCAGGTAGTTCGCTGTATAACGTGCAGGGTTTTGCGGAAAATTGTATCTGTTGCTGCTACTTTATTTCCGTGATTTCAACAAGTTCTCGCATAAAGCTTGAGCGAATACATGCCCATGCTGCCCACTTTATGACAGGTGATTATGGCTTAAAAAACATATTCATATGAATCCAAAATAGTTTAGAAGACATGCGCCCGAATCAACAAAAAAAATCATGGAATTACTAATGTTTCGTATATTCTCAATTATTGAAAGGGCGCGGATAAAGAACGATATATGTTAAATATATATATAATTTTCGTTTCCAGCCATACAGATCACTTATTAACACTTGATTAATGTGCTTGCAAGACAAGCGTACCTAATGGAATACTGAGAATGAGCCTACTTAATTCCTAGCTGTTCTCAGCGCAAACATTACTCTGAGGGTCTCTCTGGGTGTTTTTATTTTCGGCTACATAAGGCAAATTTAGCGCCAAGAAAATTGAGCCGAAAAAAAAATTGCTGCCATTGGCTTTACACTAGTGATTTCTGAACCCAGAGCCACTCCTTGGTCACGGTCTTTAAATGTGGAAGGAAGTGTGGTCTGGCCTCAAGGAAACGTATCGCACAATTGCGCAGTGGAACTGCAGTATGCTACAGATGCCGCGGCCTTTGTTTGCAGCAACTGTTATTCAGTCTTTAACGCATTTATAATGTTGGGTCCTGAAATAAAATCACGTTGAGCATTGTAAAGGCATTTCACGCTTCAGTATAGCGTTCTTTGGACGCTACTATAGATGTCATACTCCAGCGCATTTCATGACGACTGTCATGCTCAGGCAGCACTTTATATCCAGAATAAAAAAAACAACATAAACGGCCTTTTAAGAGTAACAATATGTTGGCAGAAGGAAATGTAAAGTACAAAAAGAAAAAAATGTTTTAAGACCTTTTGTTTCATTCACTACAAAAACGGCCATCCCGTTTACCTTTTTCAAAAACATTAACTAAGAGCTGTACTTATAGAGGCGGACTTTAGGAACACTCTGTGGACAGTACTCTCAACTGGTCCTATCACGCTTGCGTACTCTGACCTGAAACATGAAGTAAGGTACGGAAAGTAAAACGCTGTAATATACATGCGATGTTGCGAAAACCAAAAGATAATGACAGTGCGCGCTGAGGGGGAAAAAAACAAATAAAAGGTGGACGTTTTTTTATCAACAGAAAGTAAACGGATAAGTGGTGTGAGGGAAGAACGGGGAGCCAAGGCGGAGCGAAACTAAAGATCATCACAAAATAGGGAGAACTGGGAAAAGGTACGCAAAGCCCATCGAGTATCTTCAGTGCGTGCCAAAGCTTCACAAATCGTCCGTGAAAAATTTTACAATGACCGTGGTAGAGATAAGCGTCCAATGAGGAAGAACAAGAAACAATGTTCAACGCAACTGCGCTGGCAGTTGACGGACTCAAAAAAAAAAAAAAAGAAAAAAAAAAGAAGCAAGTGACTACGTGGAGTCCATTGCAGTAGAGCAGAGCAAACAGCTACAAAGCGTACAATCAAAGCAGCGAAATGGACACATTATGTGCTGGAATATTCAGCTCCGCACCAACTTTCTCATTCAATTATTTCATTTCTTTTTCTCTCTTCGTGGAGCTTAAGAGTTTGTGCTGCCTATAACTTTGCCCAAAGCCGTTGTCAGACTTAAGACGCAGTGACAAAGCTAAAATGGAGTGGATGAATGCCCGCAATGTGGTGCGTTGTATGCAGAAATCTCCGAACGCTACTGTACGTTGTCTAGTGCCCGAGCAATCGTGGCGATTCATACAAATACAGTGTACTAGTTCCTGTACTGCACCCAACAGTGTACGAATAGGTGGGGGATGCCATCCCTATAGCGCGCGCACGCACACCCACACCTATCATTTGCGGTGACAGCGAGTGAGAAAGGTTTAATGGGCCCTGCTGCTTTCGTATCCCGTGCGATACACCCACGAAGCACGCTGCGGCGAATGCTGCCGTGGAGGCTATCAGCGACCCCGGTCCACCTGGGGGAATAATGGCGGTTCGTGGAAGGGTGCGGCTTCTGATTCGGAGACGGGCGTGCGACCAACCCCTTGTTAGCGCTGCCTGGGGTTCGCACCTCGGATTCGCGGGTCTTTTTCGTTCTCTTCATGGACGATGTGAAGAGCGAGAGAAAAGGGCTGAATTTGAAGCCCCCCTTTCCGCACGCCGCTGCTGGACACTGCTAGGTGGCGAGCATTTGCTGAAGCGCTTTACCTTGGGGCAACGAACGCGTCAAGAAGGCCGTTGATTCGGATAATGAGTCGCGACCTGGGCAGTGGTAATCGCGCTTACTTCATGTTTTTTTCTGCAATGACGAATGGTCTATGACCTGTCGGAAAATTTATTGTTATGAT
The DNA here is from genome assembly GCF_055883805.1 of Amblyomma maculatum. Classification (NCBI taxonomy): domain Eukaryota; kingdom Metazoa; phylum Arthropoda; class Arachnida; order Ixodida; family Ixodidae; genus Amblyomma; species Amblyomma maculatum. Next base: position 21,855,145 of record NC_139345.1, on the reverse strand, counting down.
AAATTCTTTCAGTTCTTTTTACAAGCCATAAAAATACACATATAAAAACAATGAAAGAAGTTCACAAAGGGCTGCCAAGCTAAGAACACGACCGAAAGGTGAGAGGGAGACTGCCACTTCATTGGACAATGAGTCGTTTAGTAGTTTCTGCCACTCTGCACTGTAGATTCTGATCACTCACGTTCCCTACTTTTAAAGATTTGGTGCCCTCTTTAAATCGTGCTGTGACGGTGTTTGCGGGAGGATACTACTAACAAGGCGGTGCTTCGCCTCCTTTCAGCCAACGCGCACGTATTTTAAACGTGGATGTCTCTGAGCAAGGTATTTGCAACTCTGGACCTATCTCTAACAGTGCAGAGTCCGTGGTACTCGTTTACAGAGGAACGCGTACTCACAAGTGTGATTCACGAAGTGCTAACTGCGCCACAGAGAGGCAAGTGCGAACAGAAACACACGGACTCAGGACCGAGCAGAGAATGGAAAAGGAAGCTCGAGGTAACATCCATATTTCAAGGGGATCCGAGCTACATGGAAAACACATGGGGTAAGCCAAGCTGGGGCTTTTGACTACTGCGTGCCATTTCCTTCTAGCTATTGCTTCATTTAAAGAATGTAAATAATTTACGCTTTGTCGTTGCCAGTGAAACAAAAGCAGAACAATGGCCAGCTACTTGGTCTTTGTTATTCAGTATGGCGTGGTTGTTTTTTCAGCTGCTATTTTCACGTTTCAACAAATGAAATCACAAGATATTGCTAAGTCAAGGAAGTTTAAGACTTCTTAGCTAGAATTCAACGCAAACAAGTACGAGCGTAATGAAGGGCGGACAGTGTGCCCCTTAAAGCATATGTCGTACGCGCTAAATTATAACAATAACGCCATCCCGAACTTCTCAGCTCGGCACCCTCCTGAGGTTCTAGACAACACAAAAAACTGATTGGGAGCACAAGCAGGAAGCGCTGTTTTATCTTATTGCATAGTGCTAACTGCGGTAAAAGGAGTAAAGAAGCGTCATCAGTGGCGCTTCAGAGGACGTTTTCTTTGTCGGAATGCGTCCAGGTGAGGGCACATGCGAGCTCCTGCGGTGACTGATAACAGAAATGGAAAACAAATAGGCTACATGTATTCGCTGGCTATCTACTAGAGCATAACTGTAGAGTAATGTCGCTCTTTGTCATGCAAATGAGAATCCGATGGGCTCACATCTCTTATCGGAGGCGCACATTAGCTGCGCGCCGGCGAAGCTTTCCTCCCACGTCGTCTAGGCAAAGTGGAAGCTTCGTTTAATGGCTTTGTAGTCGGAGCCGATATCACACACAGGACACGGAAGCTGCTTCCGCTACTGTCTGCCGTCTTTTGTCAAGGAATGAAAGGAAACAGCCGTTGACGGCGCTTGGTGCCGAGCAACGCGTACAGTCTGGCGTCCATAAAAGGATCAGTTTAAGTATTGTAAGTTCGCAGTAGGCCTAGAAACACGGGAGAAACAAAATGAAAAACAAGTGAAGAAAACCCTATCTCCTGCTACAGGCTGATAACAAAGACATTGCCTGCCGGTGAGCTGCCGCAAGTTGTGCTCGCAAGGAAAGTTCATGAATAAAGACTTCGTAAAAAAAAAAAAAGAAGAAAAAAAGAAAGAAAGGCTTTAAAGTTGGGTGCGAATGACTTTCAGAAAGAATAGTTTAGATCGCTTGGAGAGGGAGGAGGCAAGCCGAGGAGTTAACGAGAAGAGAGTGCTGGTATGTTAACTCTGCACAAAGGAAAAGTAAAGAATAATTTCGAAGGGAACTTTAAAATTAAGGAAAAGACCGAACGCGTGAGTTTACCGCATGATTTAAGGAAATTCACAAGCTACCGCGGAAGCACGAAGGCTTCAAAAATCAGTGGAATTCCTGCTCAGGTACGCTGGTACGTACTGGATTGTAACATGGTACAGTTACATACACGACAAAGCAAACACAAAATAGAAAATAATAAAAACTGCCCCATCTTTTAATGACCTCTTTTATTGAAGAATGGATTTATTTTTGACACCCATTGACAGCTGTGGCTGATTACCGATAGTGCTGAAAATACCGAAGAATGAAGGAGGATGTCACATAGAATATATCTCGTCCACGCATGCACATGTTTTGAATACTTAACATATCCCGTAATTAAAATTACCTTTACCTTTGTGAGTAGATCGACTGGGGCTTTTCCAGCGGCCATTATGGCCTCAGGTGAGCCCAGGATGTGTTGAGGAAGTGGGAAACCGTCTCAGTAGCTGCGAGAGTGATTAACCTGCCCGGGTTGGATGGCGATCATTTCTAGGAACTTCGAGATAAGCTTGAACAAGCTGGTTAGATTGCGTGCTAGTATAGAGATCACCCTAGTAACCTTGAACTTCCAGGCAATTTCGTGTTTGAGGCTTTCAAGGTGACATTGCGCCCGAGCTGCTTTGAAAAGATGAACGCTTGTGAAGCAGTGCCAACTCATGTGGCTGCAACTGGGTCCGTGAATGTTGCCGCAGTAGCCACGTGGAATAGTCCTGATCCTGTAGTCTAAGATCGAACCTTGTGGCTTGCTCGCCGCTTTCGTACATACTGAGTGCGATAGACCTGCATCGAGATGTCGTTCAGCATATAGGCGTCGCTTGTCCGCAGAATGGACATGAATACGACTATATGAACGCATCTGTGGTAAAAAGGCGCTGCCCTCGCTTATGTTATCGAAGGCTACTAAATGCACATTGCCTCAGTTGTGCAGGTGCGCGTAATCAGATCCTCGTCATATAGATCATTACACTGCCCATCATGTCCATATCTGCGACTTACGACGCAATCCTCATCACCGGTTACGTCCCTCAAAATCGTTAAAGGCAACTTTAGCGACATCAGCTTGCCATCCCTGCGGCCTACGCTGCGACCGGCGCCCTTAAGCGAGACAACGACGCTCTGCCATGACGCTTGGTTTCATTGCCGGCAGGAACCAAGAACAGAGACATTGAGGGATGGCCAGCTGTTGACGAGAACGCGTATTTCGTTCAGCTCGAAGTACGCATGGAAAAACGCGTCGTACACATGAACTGAGTGTACCTTAAACCTGGACATGGAGCGCATGGCGAAGGGGCCTCAGGGCTATCTGTTGAATAAGATTTGATTTGATTTGATTTGATTTGATTTGTGAGGTTCAACGTCCCAGAGCGACTCAAGCTATGAGAGACGCCGTAGTGGAGGACTCCGGAAATTTCGACCACCTGGGGTTCTTTAACGTGCACTGACATCGCACAGCAAGCGGGCACCTTGCTTTTGGTCGGTTCACCCGCCGACATGGTCGCCTCCACCGAAGATGGCACTCATGATGCGGGAAATACCAGAGCAGCGGGCTAACACGATGACGATGGCCGACACGACGACGGAAACTTTTCTTTACCTTCTTCGATTCAAGTCTGCTTATCGCGGTTTTCAGTGCAACTCCTGTGGCGGATTCTTGGAAGCAACAATACTAACGCTGCTAGTTATGTGTTGGCCTCCTACCTCCATTGTTGGGAGTTGTTGTTGTCGTTGTTGTCCTCCTCTAATTTGACGGCACATACCCACACAGGGGGATCGGCCAAGAATTGGGGTGCAGAGATATTAGATTTTGAGATGTATAACTGCATCGCAAAAATAAATAGAAATAAATGCTAGAGAATAGAGAAGGAAATGTAAAAATGAAAAACCAAAATAAAAAAGAGTAAATACTAACGCATGAAGTAGGAGAATACTAAGATTTATATGTACAGATTAAAAATTCAAAGTATATTAGCAAGGTAGATGTTTTGTTTCTATTAAGAAGTTTTGAATGGCGTTAAAAACAGGCCTGTGGCTGTACCCAAGCATGGTGGCACCGAACGATAATGAAATTTGGCTGCTCAAATTAAGACCCAGCTATTGTAACGGCTTCTCTAAATACCGTTTTCTCATCATAGTAAAACGGCGGCAAAATATCAAGAAATTATCTATTGTTTCCGGTTCTCCGCAGAATGCGCAGACAGGAGAAAGCGCCAAACCAGACCTGTGCATATAGAAATTTAGGGGCGGAATACGACAGCGTAGCCTGATTGAGAAACCTCAGTCTGCCTTGAATGACATGATTTCCTATTCCAGGAATACTTGAGATGCAGGTAGTCATCCGATGATAAAACAGATCCAGACTACGTGCTTAATAAGGCAGGACATGTTTCTTGTTTCTCCTTCTCTTCGCATTTAACGCTTGCTGGCTACCGCATACTAAATCTGACTACGATAATGCAGCACAAGAACAAAGAGGATTGCGAAAACGGCGCCAAAGTGGACTGGGACAAAGAGGGCGCCTGAAAATAATAATAGTTTCTCCGGGTCATTTTCTTCTGTATTATTTGCCACTGTTCTTTCTTGCGCCGTCCTCAAAATTCTTTAAATATACAAACGCGTAGCCTGAATGAAAGTACGTGTATCTATACTTAATGGCTGGTTCTCTATTGTGCAACGAAAGTGTCAACACAAGTTGAAATAGAATATAGGACTAGATACATATGAAACAGCAATGGTCTGAACGTTGATGGAAATCTGAGAATAAGTTGGAAAGTAATAAACGGAAGAAAAGCTTTCGCCCGTATTCCGTTCCTAGGCAGGCGAAGGTAGCTCGCAGACTCTGCACATAAACAAGGAGATAAACTTTCGTCAGCGTAGAGGCAGCCATTGTTCCAGCATCGCAACTGTAGTACCTCTTCTCAGTGGCTCCATCTTCCCGGGTGCCCTCTTTGTCTTCGCGCCGACGCCCTCCCAAGAAGACGGAAAGCTCTCGGTTCCAAGGACCACTACAAGAGAGTGCTCGGTACAGAGGACGCCTTTTTGTGTTCTTCACCAGAGATGAGGACAGATAATGTAGAGTGTATTTGTAAGAAAGAAACTCAGCAATAATAAAGACGAAGAGGGGTCGAAGGGGAAGATTAAGGTTTGACAGCTTTTAGTTCGCTTCTTCACTTAGCCCATGTTTCGCTAAAGAAGCTTCATCACCGGAAAGCTAGGCAAACCCTTCGCAATGTATCTCAAATTCAACTGAGATGTAATCCAACAGACGCTCAAAGAAAATTGAAAGCAGGGCAAAAGAACGCAAAGAACTACTACATCATGTCTTTATGTCGCTTTTTGCTCATTTGGGCAGCCTCCTAATCATGCTTTCCTTTTCTTGCACAGCTAGTTGTTTGGTGTTTCAGGTGTTTTGGGCGGCGAATAGACCGAAGTAACATTCCTTCTTGCTTTAAAGTTTTATTGAAGGGCTCTTCATAGGCGCTTACTTATTAACGCAGGAGAGGCTCGTGCCTTTTTATGAGCACTCTGATAGAGGAAAAAGAGATAATGAATCCTGCCTATCGCATCAGAGAAAGAGCACGCACAAAATGACGTAGTGTTTGAAGCCGAGTGGGAATGTTCGCTTCCTATGTAGATTTGTCGCGGCTGGTATATTTTCCTGTCACCAGTTTCTACGATGGACATTCTGAAGCAATAAGACCGAATACCGAAGGCGTTACATTCTTGTTGAGTAAGAGAACAGAGCACAAAGATACAGGTGAGATGACAAAGGCTCACGCTTTAAAGAGAAGTAAAGTAGTTGAAAGTACGGTTTAGAAACGCATCAGAAAGGAGGTGATAGAGATTACAGGAGTACCGGAGCCTCACCTATCTTGGAGCTTTCTGAATATTCAATAGTAGCTCAATAATTTAAATTTCGCACCTGCCTGTTATTCAAGCTGAGTGAACAACCATGACAGAGCCAAGTCCTTCGGTAATTCAGCAGTTCTCTCTTGCAGCTGGGAATGTAGATGATGCTTCAGGCCGCTTCAGTTATTATAAACAGCTCTTCTTGACTCTTTTCTTAGATTCCTGATTATTGTTATCCTCACATAAAAAAAAATGTACAACTGCACACACCTGGTTCCTGCAGGACCAGCTCGTTGGGAATACACTCTCTCCGTTTAACCGACTAAGCTGGAGAGGAGAGGGAAGTGCGCGGAACTATCCAGCCATCTTTTCTTCCTCTGAGCGCAACCTGGAGGCGCACGTTGAACAGTAGCTCTGAAAATTCTTCTTTCCTGCCATGCGGTACGGGAATCGCGAGGAACCACCAAAGCGACTACTCTTTTTTAGGCCTATATCAAGGGGCTAGTATTTTCGATTCACATCGAAGTAAATAAATTACAATCGTACGCTGAATTTATATTTTCCAAATTCTGTTTAGGCCAAATATGTTCATTGTTCATTTGGATGTATGCCACAGCTCTTTCATCATTATCATCAGCCCGATTATACCCACTGCAGGGCGAAGGCCTCTCCCATATTTCTCCACTTAAATCGGTTCTGTGCTAGCTGCATCCATTTGACCCCTGCGAACTTCTTAATCTCATCCGCCCACCTAACTTTCTGCCGCCCCCTGCTACGCTTTCCTTCCCTTGGAATCCAGTTTGTTACTCTCAGCGACCATCGGTTATCCTCTCTTCGCACTACATGCCCTGCCCATGTCCATTTCTTCTTCTTAATTTCTACTACAATGTCGGTAACTTGAGTTATTTCTCTGACCCACTCTGCACGCTTTCTATCTCTTAATGTTACCCCTACCATTTTTCGTTCCATAGCCCTCTGGGTTGTCCTCAACTTAAGTAGAACTCTCTTGGTTAGCCTCCACGTTTCAGCGCCATAGGTGAGTACAGGTAAGATGCAACTGTTGTATACTTTCCTCTTTAGCGATACCGGTAAGCTGCTAGACCTAATCTGCGAGTGCTTGCCAAATGCGCTTCATCCCAATCTTATTCTTCTTGTTATTTCCTTTTCATGGTCCGGATCTGCGGTTACTACCTGTCCTAAGTAGATATATTCGCCTACTACTTCCAGTACTTCGCTACCTAATGTAAACTGCTGTTCCTTCCCGAGGCTGTTGAACATTACCTTAGTCTTCTGCATATTGATTTTCAAGCCTACCTTTCTACTTTTCCTGTCTAGGTCATCAATCATTATTTGTAGTTCATCTCCCGAGTTGCTTAGCAAGGCAATGTCATCAGCAAATCGCAGATTACTGAGGTATTCTCCATCTACCCTTATCCCTAACTGCTCCCATTCCAAGTCTCTGAATACTTCCTCTAAGCAAGCTGTGAATAGTACTGGGGAGGTTGTGTCTCCTTGTCTAACACCTTTCTTTTGGGAATTTTGTTACTTTCTTTATGCAGAACTATGGTTGCTGTGCAGCCACTGTATATATCTTCCAGCACTTTCACGTACGGCTCGTCTACCCCCTCATTTCGCAATGCTTGAATCACCGCCGAGGTTTTGTCTGAGTCAAATGCTTTTTCGTAATCAATGAATGCTATGTATAAGGGCTGGTTATATTTCGAGCATTTTTCTATCACCTGATTGATGGTATGGATATGATCGATAGTAGAGTACCGTTTCCGAAACCCTGCTTGATCCTTTGCTTGATTGCAGTCTAAGGTTGTCCTGATTCCATTAGCGATTACTTTAGTAAATACCTTATACGTAACAGACAGTAAGCTGATCGGTCTGTAATTTTTAAGGTCCTTAGAGTCCCCTTTCTTGTGAATGAGGATAATGTTTGCATTCTTCCATGGTTCCGGTACCGTCGATGACACCAGGCACTGCGTATACAGGGTGGCCAGTTTTTCTAGCACGATATCCCTGCCGTCCTTCAGCAAATCTGTAGTTATCTGATCCTCTCCAGCTGATTTCCCCCTTTTCATAGTTTCTAGTGCTTTCTTGACCTCGTCCTTCGTCACTGGTGGAACGTCTGACTGTTTTTCCCTGCCGCCAATCTCATTACGGTCCTGACTACTTTGGCTACTGTAGAGATCTGTACAGAACTCCTCGGCTACTTTGACTATCTTTTCCATATTAGTGATGACGTTGCTCGCCTTGTCCCTTATCGCATACATCTGGTTTTTGCCTATGCCCAATTTCTTCTTTACCGCTTTAAGGCTTCCCCCGTTCTTTACAGCATGCTCAATTTTCTCCATGTTATACTTCCTTATATCGGCCACCTTGCGCTTATTGATTAGCTTTGATATCTCGGCCAATTCGATCTGGTCTGTTGGATTGGAAGCTTTCATACTCTGGCGTTTCTTAATCAAATCTTTCGTCTCCTTAGACAGCTTGCCGGTATCCTCTCTAACTATCCTACCGCCTACTTCTAGCGCGCACTCAGTAATGATTTCTCTGAAATTATTGTTCCTTGCCTCTAGGGTAATGTCGCCATCCTCAGTTAGAGCTGAAAACCTATTCTGTAGCGAGATCCTGAACTCTTCTGCCCTCCCCCTCACCGCTAATTCGTTGATGGGTTTCTTTCTTACTAATCTGTTGCGTTCCTTCTTCAGATTTAGGCTAATTCGGGACCTCACCATCGGCATCAGGTCGTACTCCAAACCTGTTTATGCAATTCCATCAACACGCGGATTTTTTTTTTTATCCGGTGGAGAATTGCGCGGCACCGGGATTTGAACCCCGGTCCTCTTGCATGCGAGGCGGATGTTCTACCGCTGCGCCACCGCTGCCCTCACAGCTCTTTGGCTGTTCATTAAGAGTTACAGCAGAATACAGGACGGCGCTGTGACATTGGAGTCATTAGATCAAACAGTGGATTTGTACGGTTTGAGATAGCGGTTCCCTAGTCTTAGATGCACGCACGGTAAATACCTACACGCTCCATCTCCTAGTGATGGTTCGTCCACTATAACGTAGCACGCACTGGTCCCAAGCTCTTATTACCTCATAAGAGTCATTACTAGGTTAACAAGCTTACTCGAAGAATATAAATGGCCGTGACAGTGTTTGTTATTGTAACAAGCCAGAATAAACTTGAAGCCATTTAAAATCATCACAAAAGTGAACTCGTTCTGGCTTCCGTGATGGTTGAAGCACACTTATATCACTACCGTCACAATGCAGATTACTTCTTTTGTAATCCACCTGGTTCCTTCACGGTTCCTGCTGTGGTCATTTTTTTATTCTTTGTGAATACAAACTTTCAATTGTTGCTGCTGCTAGCACAGAACCGGGTTAAGTGGAGAAATATGGGAGAGGCCTTCGCACTGCAGTGGGTGTAGTCAGGCGGATGATGATGATGATAATGATGTTGCTGCTTTTGGACTTTCTTCGCGTGTGAAGGAGTCGCCATTGTGACACAAGCGACCAATATATCTGATTTCATCACAAGCAGATACAGTTATTCTAACCAAGAGGCAATTAGACTAATGCAGTTCCTCCTTTGTTCTTGCACTAACTGTATGAGATTATGTGTAGCGTATGTCTCAGAAACACACTTTTATTTAGAGTTTTGGTTTATGATTCGATAACTCGATTTCATCTTAGTAAATTGTTTTTATGGCCGCATCATTTATGGCTGAAATTACTCGCCTGAACATCATAGTTTGTGTGCTAATTACTGGTCCTCAAATTGCTCTTGATAACAAAGAAGTCAACCTCAACTAAACTTAATTTCTGATAACAAAGAATGCTACGTTTTATAGCGTAAAACAGCCTGTGAATCTCTAACATTTCAACAAAAAGAAAAAAAGGAATGGAAAAATGTTTCTAGGAAGCCACTGCAAACACAGACCGAATTTTCAGAAAACAAAACCCGAAAACTTTAGCCCCTATGTCATCACTCAACATGATGACCATAAGTCTTAATTCACCCTGGGGCGCTTTTCTGCACTTACGCTGGAACGCTCATCTAGTCTACCAGCGCATAAAAGAAGTGGTGGCTGAAAGAATCGCGACATTTCTCTAGTCATCGACGTCTAAACAGCGCGATGCATAGCCGGAGGTTACATCGCATATGGTCTAGACCGGTATGCCCAAAATAAAAGGATCCATCCCACAACGCTCGTCGCACCGAAATCGCACTCGAAGGATACATTCAGCAGCGCAATGCGCCTCCCGTAAATTATTGCGCACCTATAAACGCCAACTGCGTCAATGTCCCGACGCCAATTCATCACTGATTAGACGACGCGCCGGAAGCGCCAAGCCGCGGACTATGCAAAACTTGAATCGTTTGCCTTCCCTCTCTACAGATGGCAGAATGTTATCTAGGGTTTATGCTACAGCGACACCTGTGAACAGCGGTGATGACGGATCGATGGGGAAATTTTTCTCCCGAGAATCTGCGCCACCATGTGTGGGCGATTCCTCTGCCACAGGCATGCGCACGACAAAACACACAGTGGGCCGTGTAACAAACATTCTTTATCTCACGTTACGCGCGGGGGTCGTCGAGGCCGTCCGGGGTCGTCGTCCGGGTGGCTGCGGGTCGTGCTCGTGGAGAGAGCCAGGGGAGAAGCGGGAGTGACGAGCCAGGAACCAAGAAGGCCAGACGGTGGCACGAGCCTTCCTTTATAGACCCCTCGCGCGGGACCGGTTATCCCCGAACGAGCGGGGAGAGGGAAACCGGCAGCGCGCAAGGAGCCTTGGGAAGGTGGTGCGGCCGTTGGAAGCGCGGCGCGCCACGGGCGCTAGAGATATGTAGCGTGGGCCCCCACACATGTTGGGTGCGGTTCTCTGGAAAAAGGGCTCTAGTAAGAGCAGAGAGAAAGGCGAACGCTTCGACACCAAGGGGCGGAAGCACAGTTGGGGATAGGATGGAAGTGAGGAAGCCAACTGCTTTCGAGAAACGACGGCTTCCGAGACTGGCGGGGGCGCGCAGATGACACGCGCAGCCGAGTTGAGGGCCCTATCGTTTCGAACGGTGCCAATTAAGCGAGGCGAGGCTTTGACTTGGGTTCCTCTTTCGTCGAGAGCCTCGACTTGTGGATCGGTTCCCACAACGGGTCTGCTTATTATGCGAACAGAAGAGAGCCACTCGAGCCGAGCGAGCAGCTCTGGTTTAAAGTATGTGGAGAGCAAAACTTCCTATGAATATATGAAAACATGCAAAACTGAAAACCCCATTCACCAGGAACAGGAGATGCACTTGAAAATTTGGCGAGAAACTAGAAATATATATTTCTGCTCCAGGACACCAGTTTCTTACGAACATATCATACTGGAGTGTCTACAGATAGTTAGATTAAATGAAAAAAGTAAGAGTTGCGAAGATCTTTAGAGGCTGGACTACTCCTGTTAGTGTTGTAGGCAGCTGGGGCGCCCTCATTCTAGTGGCCAGCATTTTAGTCGACCTTGTAGCGATGTAAGAGCGCGCACTCGTCGCAGTTTGAGTGCTTGCTAGGAACTGTGCTGAAAAGTCACTCAATTTATTTTCTTTATCTATTTACTGTTCCTCTCCTTTGTCATTACTCTAAGCCCTCATTTTCCTCTGTTTCCGGGATCTACCTGCTGGCGTCGAGACTTATGCTAAAACATGGATATCAATAGCAACTGTTGAAACACGATGACATGACTCCTGAGTGGCTACAGCGAAACAGTGCAATGCATTTGCGTCAAAAAATGCTTCTTAGGCAAATAAGAAATGATAATGAAGAGTACTAGAGTCTAAACAAATGGCTATAAACAATAGCTTGCAGGTATAATTCTATAGCTCACAAGGACAGCCGGCGCATCATTCGAAACAGCAAAGTCATCGATATCCATGACTCACTGCCACTAAAAGGCTGCCTTCGTGCTTCAAAATTGTAGCGGGGTCATTTCTCCTTAATTTGGGGAACTACTCTATGTATTTCGAATAAGCTAATGCGATAAGCATCAATGTATGTGCGCCATATTTCCAAGCGGACGTAATCTCTTATTCAGCGATGGGAATTTTGAGGGCCAGTCCTGCATGGACTTTTCTTCATGGCCATTATTGAAGGATGTATTCTCGCTCATTGACTTGCTAATTTTGACGTAAACTGAAAAACACAGCAGACTGCATCTGCGCAGAAAGCTACAACAACGGCACGTATTTGTTACACACTGGTTAATTAGTATCGGCAATAATAGGTCAAAAACCAAGAACAGGAAAGTATCCGGATTAAAGTCTGCAATTCGAGGCCGGCATTATTGAAGCAGCCTCCTGCCCTTCCAATTCTCCGCATTATATCCCCCCACCTCTCCCCCGCATTCTGTATTCTCAGTCTCTCTCCCCCCCCCCCCTCCTTTTTTTTTTACTATGATAAATTAATGTAGCCGCATGCAATAACTATTGTAAGCAGGACAAAAAAGAACCACAGCTCTTTACACCAAATCTGACAGAGAGCTCCGCAAACACACAGTTGCTTCACACTGCCTTTATTTTTGTTTTGGTTTTACTCCTTGAGGCCAGCGAGAATTCTAATTAGTATTAGAAAACAACTCCGGACTCTGTGTTCGGGAACAGTGCTGTGTTGTTTCTTTCTTTGTCCATATGTTTCAAGAGTGCGCAGTATTTGTTTTCCCAAGATGAACAGAAACGCGCCACTACCAAAGAGCGGAGGGCAATGTCGGGCAATGACTCGTGCACTGTCGTCATCCGCTGCACTGCACGCAGTCAACGGGCTCCTCTCGCGCAATACATGTCTAAACAAGGCTGGCATATCATCGGCAACGCCCGGCCTCTCCTCCCTGAAGAGGCGTTTGCAATCTGGACAACCCGGCCCGCTATCCACCGCCTCCGTATCGCCCCATAGTAAACCACACAATAAATTCCGGCCATCCTCGCACTTCGATGGTAAAGTATTGTGTAGTTCTGAAAGAACGGTTACTTATTATGTATTCGTTATTTCGTCCCAAAGGTCCCGAGATACCCGCCTGTCGAAATGCTATCCCCTTCTGTCGGTTCGCTTATTCTGCCGTGAAGCTGCGTTTCACGCGTCATTAAAGGAAATCCGGGTTGAAGCAACTGTATTCATTAAAGCTCCATCGGGGCGATCACCGACCCGCCTCTGCCGCAGAAAATAGCGGGGTGAAGCAGCTCGTGTGCGACGCCTTCACACAACACTGCCTCGGGACGCGCGCCCACTCGATCGAACAGCCCACATGGCGCAGCTCTCCAGCGATATTTCGAAACGGTCGCGTACGTACACATAGCCCAAAGCGTGGCATGAGCTGAGCCCATCGTTTCGTCAAGCCGCCTTACGATGCAGTTCGAAGCCTTAAATATATTGACATGCCGCATGGATCTACACAACATATCGACCGAACGCTCTACGGCAGATAGCAGCATATAAGGATTGCAACGCCACTTATTTTGAGCCTAAATTTATCTTAGTTTAGTCAAGGACAATGTAAGAAAGTGAAAACAGCTATAGCTTGATAAGGCCTGAGGTTATTTTTAAGCAACATTTATGGGGATGAACACCCTGTTTTAGACTGATAAACTACAAACAAAATTTGTTTCAGCCGATTTATAATATTTATTACTAGTGAGTGTTATTTTTTTTCTATAACGGTAATTTGCTAATACACGAAGCCATGGATATGTAAAACATACAATTAATTGGTATCAAGGCAGCCCACTAGTTCTCCTTCTGCACTCACTCACTCACTCACTCACTCACTCACTCACTCACTCACTCACTCACTCACTCACTCACTCACTCACTCACTCACTCACTCACTCACTCACTCACTCACTCACTCACTCACTCACTCACTCACTCACTCACTCACTCACTCACTCACTCACTCACTCACTCACTCACTCACTCACTCACTCCGAGAAATCGTTACCACTATGTAGACAAAATCTCAGATCCTGCTTTTCTGGGGCCCACCAGCTCAAAGGCATTTTGGAAACATTTTGATCGTTGCTCATCACCAAGTTTCTTGAGTTTCTTTTTTAAAAGCCATAGACAACTGTAAAGGCGAGTGAAACAGGGACGTAGAAATGATTTCGAGAAGAGGATACGCAGCAGCGGCACAAGGCACTGTCCACAACAATCGGCTTCCGGGCGTATCCTGCAGTGGACGTGTGTAATGTTAGAACAGCCAGCCGCGAAGGCGCTCACGCGGCATGGTGTCGCACTTTAGAATGACCAGTGGCTGCTACGAGGAGGCAGAGATAAAGGACTCGCGCGCCGTATGTAGCGCCTCCTGCAGCGTGCGCCGCTACAGAAAAGCAGCCGGCCGACCAAAGCAAGCATGGCGCCAAGCCGGATTCGGATGTTTGGCTCCAGGATATCGCGCACGGAGCAGCCATGAAAGCCGTCCTGCTGAAACAGCAACGCGTTCAGGAACAAGAGTCGGAAAACAGCGGAAGGGAATCCGACGGTACCAGGGACATGATGAAGAAAAAAGCGTGCTCCAGTGAAGAAACAATTCAATAAGCAGTGCCCAATGGCCCTCCCGGGAAGTCTGAGAAAAGCAGAGAAACCAGGTTGGAGAATCGTGTGGTAGTTGTCGGCACACGAGAAGACCAGATGCAGTAGGAAGAAATGCACAATCTCGGAGAAAGCCCCCTTTGCTCTGCGAGCCACCGAGACTGGTTCGAAGGCTGTGCAATCCAATTTGACAATAGCGGATATCAGAGCGTATATCCTGCGCATCTGTACTCGCGCACGCAGGCGCGTGCTCGAACACCCTCATCCAAGCCGAGTACGATGTGCTACCGCCACTGCAGCCGGCAAATCGCTGACATGTTTTCCTTTGGACCTTTGCGGCCATAGCAACATAGCAACATTGCAGCTGTATTCGGCACAAATGTCAAGTGGCTCATGCGCTCGTATACTTATCCAAAGATCTTGAGTTCATATCACCGCAGCGAAGGCGGTAGCATTTAGATACAGGCTATTTGAAGAAACTAAATAGAGAAAAGCACACATCAGTATCCTTTAATGCTCTGTGCTAAGTATGTAAAAAAAAAACAGCTGCCCCAAATAATCCGCAGCAAAATAGTACGCGTGGCTAAGATCCTGTGTGTCACTACAGGATGCTAAAGAGTAAATACTACATTATAGAGCTCTGGATTGATAACGTTTACAATTAATTACGTCAGTCACCTAGTATGACAATAATTTTAAATGTTTTGCTTTTTTACAATTGTTTTCGTAGTGCATTTCTGTGCTTGGAAAAATTTAATAGCAAGTTCAGATGAGTGCTTCATCAAGATATAAAAAAGTTGAATAATATTGTAGTCAAATATTTAAGCTTCTACTGTAGAAAGTCTACGTTGGAAGGAACAGATTACTTGTCGCGATGATTATCTAAAAACGACCATATTAAAAGTGTAGTTACAAAGGATGTTCCTTTTATTCACCACATAGTCAGACCTTAAATCACTGAGACTTCCTCCGAATATACGCGAGCAAGCACAGAAAATAAAAGACCGCAAACTTTGAGGTTTACCTTTTTTTATAGTATGTTACATGACGGAATACGTCCCGAATCTGCGCTAGGCTATAATGAATGTAGTAGTAGAACTAATAGTAGAAGCCTCGGTTAGCTTGGCTACCTGGGGTCACGTCCAGTGACGAGGAACAGTACATTAGAAATACATTTTGCGCTTCATCGCATATCGAAAGGCGACCGTAGTTGCCGTGATCGAACCATCGTCCTCGGAATCAGCCCTCGGGTGGCCTGTCCACTCAGCTACCGTGACAGGGCCGTTGTCTTTATTTTAAATTTCTCTTTTCAACAGCCGATCGTGAAGTGGTTTTGTACCAACCTGCAAAAGCTCTTCCCATATTCACTGACTGACTACCGTGAAAACGATTACACAAAAGGTGCAATAAAAAAAAAAAAAAACTCTACCTCATGTTCTCCAACACAGCGCGTTATTTCCGAAGCAACTAATAGCTTTAAACTGCTAGCGCTGAGAAACTCAACAAAATAGGAAATTATTGCCAAATGTTCTCAACGCTTCAGTTATGCATCCTATACAGCAAATTTTGATTTTCAGTAGTACTTGACGTTGTGCTTAGAATAAGCGCAAAGTATATTATTGAAACACTAAGTGTGTGAAGAAGGAATGATTTAAATTATAAGAAAAGCACAATAAAACACAAAATATTTGAATACAGACATGCCATTTTTCTTTAGCAGCTCAAAAAGCCCATTTCCGGAATATGCACTTGCAGCTCACGGCAGCAGTATTTCTTTCCAAGCACTGATTCCGTGTGCCTTCAACCCTGCTCCTGTTTGGACTTACATGGTTCTTTTCTCCTTTCAAGAACCTTATCCTGGATGCTCTGTGCTCCTGCACGCCTCCTACCTGAATTGCACCAGGGAACGCAGGAGAGCTCGACCAGAATGGAAATGGGCTGCGCACGCGAGGAGTGTTCACATGCTTTCACCCAGATTAACATGGCGCCCCACTCGAATGACTCCCTGCGGACAAAAATGCGCACTCGACTCCCGTGAGCTGGAGCCACCGCCGAGAATCAGTGGGCTTGCGTGCAGCACTTACACTCCTCGACCCGCCATTTCCATTCATCTATCGATGCTTGCCCACTCCCCCTCCATCTTCCCGCTGTCGATGCACCTTCTGCATAGCCGCTCTCAAAAGCGAAAAAAGGAAGGATGGCGGTGTTCTTTGCGTCCTTAGAATTTCAATCTTCAGAGTGAAGGAGGGTGGAAGGAACGTGAGTGAACCCGATTTTCGTGCCACTCAGATACCCAATCAGACCATCAAACAATCAGCGATTTTGTGAGTGCAAGTTATGGTAAAACGGACACAGAAATAAGGTTACAAAAGTCAAAATGCAAATTTTTGTATTCTTCTTCTTTACTCTTCCGTACTTGCTAACTTGCTATTCCAATACTCACTTTCTAACCTGATAAGGCATATGGGAAGACACCTCACGTGATCTATCAAACTGATTTAGTCCATCGAATAACATCCTGTTTCACTTCAGTGACAAGCATTGTTTCTCGACTTCTTGTTCATACCCCCTGTCTGACGACTTAACTCAGCTGAGCTGAATTAGATCCACTCCCTCACTCACTCATTCACCGACAGGCCGACTCACTCACTCACTCACTCACTCACTCACTCACTCACTCACTCACTCACTCACTCACTCACTCACTCACTCACTCACTCACTCACTCACTCACTCACTCACTCACTCACTGACTGACTGACTCACTCACTCACTCACTCACTCACTCACTCACTCACTCACTCACTCACTCACTCACTCACTCACTCACTCACTCACTCACTCACTCACTCACTCACTCACTCACTCACTCACTCACTCATTGTGACAGCAAGCCAAGCACAATTTGTTTTCCTCCTGTGCAGCACTATACACTCTAGATGCCTACTCTTTGCTTGAAGCTAATTTTATTCTCATAACTTTTTGTTGCGTTGCAATCCGACAAAAGCCATGGGCCTTCCAACTTGTCTCACGACCTTCCATAAAATTTCAAACTCTGTTTTTTTTTTTTTTTTTTTTTTGCTGTTTTTTTAACAAGTAGCATACAGAGACAATGTCGCCGACATTTCATTTTTGCTTTGTGTTCATGCCTCCCTTCGTTAATTTCAAATCACTTCCCCTTTCGACAAAAGGTAATGTGGAAGAGCACGCTTCGCAGGCACGGACGCTCATTCGATTTGCGTTGAAAGTTTGGTGCTGCGTAAGTTGTTTTTTTTTTTTTGTTACTTTTTATAATGGGATGGAGAGCGACTCAGGCACTCGGAGTGAGGAAACCTTATATTACTTCAGTAGCATTCGAGGTTCTCATTGCACTTTGCACGGCTTCGTTTATGCTAGAAAACATTCTTGATGAGCAATACTGTAGCTATTTTCTTATTTTACTGTTTTTCTCGCGGTAGCTCTTTCGTGTCCCTGCCAAACACTCCCAGATTATTAAATTTAACCGAGGTAATAAAAAAATGAAAAGCAAAGTGGTATTCTTTTTTTTTCTTTGCTCTTCTATAGTAAGAGTTACAATTTGTCGTTGACCTACTCTTTCAGATGCATCATCAAGCGTGTTGGTAGTATTTATTTGTCCTGGCTGGTCACAGGTTTCCTCTCTTTCCTAGTATAAATGAGAGAAAAAAGAAGTTTGAATATCAAATTATATTGCATTTAAGATATTAACAGGTTAAAGTCTGAAACGCGGCTGTTCAGTCTTGTCCTGCAATAAGTCAACATTGATATAAGGGGTACTTAGTCAACAACAATGAAGCTTGTCAAACCTGTAATATTAGCTCGTGAATGAGTAATTGCTCTATATGAAAACGCTTTCCGAATTCTTATCATTCGTTTAATTTATATTTGCACAATAAAAGGACAAGTCTGTGAACTGAAACACATCGTGTTACATCACTGTCTTCCAAACTACATAACTCCTCTCTTCCATCAACTTCGGCCACTTTCTTTTTATCACTATTTCTTTTTAATGCAAGTATACAAAGAATCTTATTTTTTGGCTGCACTCAGTTCGCCTAATTAGGTATCCTTGTCTGGCAAATTTAGGCATGGCAGAATGCACACACACAAATGTATTCGACCATCTTTTAAGGTTTTGGGCTTGATAGTTCATTGTTAGTGGCGCCGTACCATCACGATACATTGTGTTGAGGATGTCTTCCAAAAGTAACTTTCACTGAATCCCAAGCTGTATTTACCCCATTTCTCCACACGAGCAGGGAATCACTTTGGGGCCACTGTTTTCGCCTTTCAACAATGTATTCAGTGTTCAGATTTGATTAAAAAACGCCAGAGCATGAAAGCTTCCAATCCAACAGACCAGATAGAATTGGCCAAGATATCAAAGTTAATCAATAAGCGCAAGGTGGCCGATATAAGGAAGTATAACATGGAGAAAACTGAGCATGCTATGTCTACTTAGGACAGGTAGTAACCGCAGGTTCGGACCATGAAAAGGAAATAACAAGAAGAATAAGATTGGGATGGAGCGCATTTGGCAAGCACTCGCAGACTAGGACTAGCAGCTTACCGGTATCGCTCAAGAGGAAAGTAAACAACAGTTGCATCTTGCCTGTACTCACCTATGGGGCTGAAACATGGAGGCTAACCAAGAAGGTTCTACTTGAGTTGAGGACAACCCAGAGGGCTATGGAGCGAAAATGGTAGGGGTAACATTAAGAGATAGGAAGCGTGCAGAGTGGATCAGAGAAATGGCTCAAGTTACCGACCTTCTAGTGAAAATTAAGAAGAAGAAAGGGGCATGGGTAGGACATGTAGTGCGAAAAGAGGATAACCGATGGTCGCCTAGGGTAACAAACTAAATTCCAAGGGAAGGAAAGCGTAGCAGGGGAAGGCAGAAAGTTAGGTGGGCGGATGAGGTTAAGAAGTTCGCAGGGGTCAAGTGGATGCAGCTAGCACAGAACCGGGTTAATTGGAGAGGCTTTCGCCCTGCAGTGGGTATAGTCAGGCTGATGATAATGATGATGATGATGATTCAGTGCGGCGCTTCTTCAAAGAACAAGCAGATAACAATGAACAGATGATTTCCACAAGTAAAAGTTGTGCCATTAGTGCACTTGAAAGGGGAATACGGACGTCGAATGCTTGAAGCCAGCTTGTTAAAGACAATTGACGCCGCTGCCAACCGCGAACAGTCTGTCCCTTTGGAGAAGTCGATGTCTTTTGTGCAGTCACCGAAATAAAGCAATAGCTAAGCATAAACTCGCATGCGAGGAGAGTTTGCTCATAGTGGTCACATCCTCAGTTTTTATACGTTGCTCTTTCGCTGAATCCCACCTCAACGAGAGGGAAGACGGGGCAAGGAGAGTGTTGCCAGCTAGGTTCAACTGTGTCATAAAACAGCGGGTTTCCATGCTGTGCGAGCTGCGGACGCGAACCATAAGATTGTCAACACTCCGGAATTAGCCCCCGCACCGTCGTTTGAAGAAGCGGTGCCCACTTTACACACAATCCTCCGCTTTTCTCGGCACAATAATTACCAACGCTCAGGGACGCGCCGGGAGCATTTCCGCACTCGTTGGCATGTTGGACGATGACGCTATCTGTTCTGGCGTCTTTGAAGAGCGTAAGATTTTTTTTTTTTTGTTCCTAACTTACTGCCTTGCTTTAGAAATATTTGAGCGCAATCTTAGGGGGGGGGGGGGGGGGGGGGGCACCATCCCCTTTCTTTCGCCTCGTTTATCCCAAAAAGAAAAAAAGAGTGAAGCATCTTTCGTCAAGTACTCTTCACTGTGGGCAGGAAAAGTGCATTACTATTTGCAACTGAAGGAGCGCTTGTATTCTTTTTTCCGTGTTGATTTCTGAAATAATGCATGCATGCTTTAATTTAAACAATAGCAAAGGACGGCAGAAATTTTATTCTGCTCAAGAACTTTCCAGGGTTATATATATATATATATATATATATATATATATATATATATATATATATATATATATATATAGAGAGAGAGAGAGAGAGAGAGGAAGAAGTGCACAAGGAACATGCCAGTCAGTGGCATCGTGATCGCTGAGCGTGCTGGATCTGACTGTGTTGCTGCCGCTGTGTTCGCCGCTCATCTGCTCAGTCCTGCTGATCAAGTCCTGTTGATCTGCTGAATAAACCCCCCCATTCTTAAATTATATATATATATATATATATATATATATATATATATATATATATATATATATATATATATATATATATATATATATATATATATATATATTACAATATATATATACTGTAAGAGAGATGAATTACCTGTGGAAAGGAGAAAGAAGAGGAAACCAGAGACGTCGTGCGCCGAAGACGATAAAGAAGGGAAAACGACAAAGCGTACAAAGTTTGAGCTGTCGCTGTGAACGCTGGCCTTAGTAGCTGCTACGGAGGATAAAAATATGGCTGTGTGAACCATCTAAACCGCTTCATTACACTTGGTGGAGGTGCGGAGGTAAATAAGGACGAAACTTAGTTATGGCCCAAACAATCGCCAGACATTCTTTTTCTCTTACTGTAATGTTGGTCTCTGCTTTGGTCAGGGCACGACTGGCGTAAGCTACCACGTATTCAGGGAAACCAGGTTTGGGCTGAGCGAGAGCGGTGCAGATACCGATGCCGCTGGCATCCGTGTATAGCTCGGTAGGAGCGCAGGAGTCGAAGTGGCGTAGTATCGGTGGGGATGTCAGAAGTCGGCGGAGCGTAGTAAAAGCTTCATCACATTCAGGTGACCAGGCCGACAAGTCAGGGCTTCCAGCAAGAAGGTGAGTCGAGAGGGCAATAATTTCGGCAAAATTTCTGACGAAGCGGCGGAACTACGAGTAAAGCCCTACAAAGCTGCGCAGTTCTTTCAGTGAGGTGGGTCTGGGAAATTCCACCACTGCACAAACTTTAATAGGGTACGGCAGGACTCCGTACTTGGACACGACGTGGCCGTGGATCACGAGCTCTCGAGCACCAAACCGACACTTCTTCTAGTTCAGCTGCAAGCCTGCGTCGCTCAGATATCGAATAACACTCTCGAGGCGAAAAGTTAGATGGAAAGTCCTTCGAGAAGATGACAAAATCTATATATGTATATATAGTGGTGGGCCCTTGGCCCCTCAGTTCTGGAGCGTAACCGTGCAATAAAGCAGACGGCGGCACTCGGCCGGCGCCGACGCTACTGCGCATGTCAGGCAGCCCAGACTCTGACAAGTAACGTGGCACGTGACTCGCCGAGCTCCTAGATAAGCGACGAGCAAACAGCCGCGGTGTGGTTTTTGTGCGTTTTTGAAGCGACGTGTTTTTGTCCGGCAGCGCAGGCCCTTTCCGGCCTCGCCACACGCGTCTTGACTCTTGGCCCTTCTGTTTCCACGGTTGGACTGTTCTCGGACTGTGTGGCGTGTTTTCGATGCTCGCTACCTTGTACAGTGCTGTAGAGCGACTCGCAAGATTGTTTTCTTTCACCTAGTGTTTATTTTTGACTGCTTAAGTTAAAGCGGTATTTTTTGTTCACATTGTTGCCAGTCGTTTGTCGCATGGATGGCGGCTCACTAACCCCCCTGAGCGTGGGCTGAGGCCCACAATATATATATAGTCAAGATTGTAATATTGAAGTTTTACGTGCATGATGAATTAAAAACATATATCCGGTGTATGAGGGAAACACACAACTAATAAAAAAAATTTAGTTTTTCACGCAAGATGAAGGCAGCAAATCCATGCTGGTGTTGAGGCACACGAGAAATAAGTGAGCTCACCAGTCAGCCAGTTGACCAATTTCTGATAATTAACTCCATCAACATTATAGACATGTAGGCGTGTACTGTAGGTGCAATTAGATACTTTAAATGATAGTGGTGTAAAGTGTTACAATTTAAAACCCGCTATTTGTTTTGCCGCAGTTGATCACAAAAGTATAGCTGCCTCGGGCCAAAAGACCGGGCAGCGGATGAGCAAGGGAGCATTCTGAAATGCACGCTTTATTCGACATTCAAATTTCTCATTCCATGACACAGGTGTCACGTGACTCTGTTTCCCACCAACGCTGCGCTACGCGTCACTGCTCACCGCTTAAACCACGCGGGAAAAAAAAAAAAAGAAAATGGTGTGACACTTGCGCCACCGACAGTCAGCGTTTGAGGCGTCGCACAGAGCGTGGGTTTTTAGAAAATGTACGCCTTTAGGCCCAAGAGGGATGTATTTTTGAGCCACAGCGCTGAGGGTTACCCAGGTTTTGATGTTGGACAAACTGTATTCCTAAGAGGATGCTACAAATTCCTAGTTCTGACAAGACACTCTACTGCGATAGCTAAAGAAATTATTATCAGAAGCTAGTTAACTATGTTGATCATTAATATTAACATCTATTTTGTGATATCCTCCCCCAGTGCTAGAACTGTGCCCCAGACGACGTACTCGTGTGTAAACAAATATTCTACATTTTTAGATGAGGACCTTCTTGGAGCGCATTGTATATGCACGCATTTGGTTCATTAAGTAATAACAACCCCAACACTTGTTTCTACACTCATGCGCCAGCTGCAGAAAAAAGTAACAATGGACGTTTTCTGTGTAGCTAATTTATGTATGAAGTAATACTTACAATGTTGTAGACAATCCAGTGAAAGGTAGCAGTGTGAGTTACCTTGAAGTTACCAGTTGAGGCACTTTGCCAAGATTTACAATTAGCGAATGATGTGCCTGCAGAACAGCCTTTCTTCATATTCCTGTGACGACCGAAAGTGTGCTTACCAGTTCCAGATGTTAACCGACAATAACCTCGACATTGAACATCGACAGCAAATATATGTTCTTTTCTATTTCTCAGTTACTGGACCATATATTTCGCGCACAGCTAGATTTCTGAAGGGGATAGCTTAATGACTGGCTTAGCAATTTATAGCTCATGCAATTTAAATGGCAACTCCGCCTGTTTGGCTGGACAGCCGTAAAGCAGTGGGCATTGTGGCAGTGGCTCCTTCGTGACTTGCTCCCGCATGCACTCAATTAAGTCGCACAGCACCATGGCAGTGGACACGCGAGTGACCTGCGAGCGTATTACACGGTCTCTGAATAGCAGCCAGGCATGACCGCAAACGTGGCCCCGGAGAAAGGTCCACTGAAACTCCCAATTAAAACCGACGTACGTGAACCCAGCCCTTGATGGGCGGCCGTTTTTCATCAAGCTAGGGCCACGTGCTAGATGGTTAAGCTATGAATATGTAGAGAATAGTGCTGCTAAGCCGGCAGGAATGGCGTGCGTGGTTGTTCTGGCTGCCATCTCCCCCCTCCCCCCCCCCCCCTCCCCCTCCACCTCCAGAAAAAAATAACATTGTTTTCAATAGGCGATGCAACACTTAGTCTGTATATCAGCAAATGTAGACTACGCTGAAGAGTACAGCTTTACTGGTTCAAATATAAAAGGTACTCAGAGAAAACTCCCTGAAATGAAAAGTGTAGGCATGTTCTTATGTTGCACCTGCTTGCTTTTGTAAAAGTCACGTTTCTCCTGTTTTGACAGAACTAGTCTCGGATTGTTTATCAGTCATCGTGCCACTCTTCTCTCTTTACCTCCTTTGTCTCCTTTTTATCCTCCTCCCTGTTCAATGGTCAGCGGCCAGGACGTGCCGACTTAATGACTGCCGTGTTCCCAACCCTGGCAAAAGCCCTGTCTCGGGTCGTTGAGACTCGCGCCTCGTAAATAAGGAATTAATACGCTTCTTTCCTTCGCGTCTTTTATCTACATTTCCTCGACCGCTCCAGGCTATATTTGTGCTGCATTCGTCGCTCGCTCTGCTTTTTTCTGGTTTGCCTGCGCGGCTCTGCCCTGCTGGGTTTGTCGTAGTATCTTCGTATATACCGATTCCCTACGCATTAATAGCTCACGAAGTTCCGCTTTCTTTATTCACAGTCCCTTACTTATATCTTCTCTTTCATGCTTGGCAGTTTGCCGGTTGATGACGCTTTCTTCGTTAGCGTTTCTTTTTTTTTTTTTTTTTTTTGCGCTGCCTGAAAAGGCAGCATCCTTTTGCGTAGCCTTTGTTTTCTTCTCTTTTGTCTCGTTCACTGAGATCTCCCCTGCCACATTCTCCACACCGTACTCTCCGGTGAGCTCTCTTCTTACGCGCTTTCAGAAGAAGACAGCGAGCAGCCCAAGTGGTCATTCCCTGGGGTGAAAGCTCTTTCACTGCCCACTGCGGACTGTGCGTACGGGAAGAGTCACGTCAGTCTCGAAGCAGTTGCTTTAATTATGTGCCCTTGTATTTGCCAGCTGAAGCTGTGATTACCGCTGAGAGGAGCACGCCTGGAGCGCGACAATGACTAACCGTGCATTGTTGTAAGCTAAACTAGTGCTATTACACTCAATGTAATTAACGTAATTAAGGAAACCAAAAACGAGATGCGAGGTCCCTTTTCTACTTCTAGCCAGAGAACCGCAGTAGAGGTGAAATTCGAGGGGGAGGGGGACACTGAAGCTCCGCCTCTAAGTGTATGATGTT
Organism: Amblyomma maculatum; assembly: GCF_055883805.1. Taxonomy (NCBI): domain Eukaryota; kingdom Metazoa; phylum Arthropoda; class Arachnida; order Ixodida; family Ixodidae; genus Amblyomma; species Amblyomma maculatum. The sequence continues at coordinate 21,830,363 of NC_139345.1, read as the reverse complement.
ACAGTGACAATGGCTATCATTACATATCCTCGTTCGCCTAAGTTCACTTTTATACGCCCTTAATCACTAATTTCGTAATTGCTATCTCTATCAATACACATATATTCATCCACATATAGTCATAGCTGTACATTATGAGAAAAAGCATTAGCAATATACCTGCAGTTCAAGTTACCGAAGAAGCGTGACTGATCTGGTTACTTGAAAATTTATGATAACGAAAATTCGACGCAGTTCAACTTCAAGGCAGGGACGAGGAAAATACGGAAAGCCACAGACGTGCGCTGTGCCATGTTTTGCATTTTAAGCTTTACCAAAACTGTATTGGCTTGTCTGTGTGGTTCAGAAGTAGCGCGTCTGACACGGTACCCAAGGGTCGCGGAGTGCTCTATTTCAATCTTACCCACGTCCAACGAGTGGCCAGAGCGGCACTTTCTTCCAGCTTAGCCATGTCTTACGGTCACGTCACGTCACACAGCCGACGATCGATGCCTGTTCGGCCACGTCAGTGGCAAATGACCACCTGCCAGTGAGTGACAAGTGCACGATGTATTTTGCCAGCAAATGGAGAACAGCCCTTTTTAGTTGATGATTCGACGGAAGTCCGTCCGGCGAGGGAAATTTAGCATATTGAAGAAAAACAGCACTCGCCGAGGTAAAAGGGGGAAAGAAAAACATACAAATTATAAAGACAATGACGTTTTGGCACCGCTACGGGTGCCTTGTTCACAATGAAGATAAAACGAGATGATCCGTTGGTTATGAAGCGAAATTCTTGCGTACAGAGCGTATGTACATCTCATGTAAATTTCCCCGCGTCCTGTTTATCGCTTCGCTTGACATTTGGATGTGTAATGATTCCTTGAGTATTCAGGCAGATAGCAGTTCTTCTCTTTCAAGTATCCGTGCGGAACCCCAGTCAAACAAGTGGCCCGTGTCTTGACTGTGCTTTGCTGGAGCATTAGAAGTCACTTTTGTTTTCTTCACGTCAAGCTGGGGCTCTTTCAAGCGTCTTCTGAAATCGCCAGTCTAGCCTATGGCTTCACTTCATAACCAACGGCCCATCTCGTTCCATATCCATTGTGAAAAAGGCCCCCCGTAGCGATGCCGAAACGTCGATTTCTTTATGATTTGCATCTTTTTTCTTTCCCTCTGTTACCTCGGCAAGCGCGGTTTTTCTTCAATATGCAGAACCACTCTTTACTGTGGTTTTGTTATAAATGACGTTTTTTTTTTTTTATGGGAATGAGTTAGTACCAACAGAAAAGGCACTAATAGTAACATACGGAAAACAACTGAGTCAAGCGAGCTCGATTAATGAAGCCTTGGGTGCTTCATACAGCGATAAAGGTATTGCCATGTGAAAAATGAGCGATGCATACGTGAGTTATTTTGAGCGGAATTTGACTAGAAAGGAGACGATGGCAATGCATACGCGGATAACACTAGTGAGTTTGCGTGTTTCAGCGCAGTCTACGCAAGACGCGTTTCAGCGTCACAAAACTAAAACGCACTGTCGGGGACCACACAAACTACGACCAAAGAGCATAATTTTTGTATCATCCAGCCGTGTCGAACCATACTTGTCAGTTTTAAAGCTCCACTTTAGTTATTTTGTGTATGCTAGAGAAATAAGGTGATAATTCGTTTACATCGTGCTTCTAGTACAAAATCTCCAGAGAATTTTGTCCCCGATACTACGCTTTCCCTCCCAGGCCTTCGATCATACCGTATCATATCCCGCTTCTGCCTTCTTCACTCCTTTTTCTGCCACCTTCATAATCTTCCCTCTTTCCTACAGCCTTCCTCAAGAATGTGCCGTCGCCTTAACCAGTCACCCTATAGCTCTTATTTTTGTCCTTATTTAAGCATAAAATATCAATTCTTTATTCAGGTGCAATAACCAGGTAGAATGCTTTATCAGGAGGTGTTACTTCATGTAAAGATCGCAAAATTTCCTAACTAAGCTAACAAGTTACCTTTCGTGTTTTATCTGCCATCGCACACTAGCCTGCATTTATATATTTTTGTTCCTGCTTGTTCCGCATTGCTTTTCCCTTTCGAATACTTATCTTGTTTCCTGAACCGGTATTGATATGTTGTTTTACAATGATCTTCTCCTGCCCCATGTAATGCTTCAGGCTTTTAAGGCTAGAATAATTAAAAAAAAAATGCTTGCTGAATGATCGGAGGGGTGCGATGAAAGCTGCAGGTGCCACGCCTCGTATAATGGCGGGTCGGGCTGAGAAATTGTGAGTGGGGAAGGGGTGTTTCGTCAACTTATTTGAGCTTAGTGTAAAAAACGCAGCTGTTTTGAAACTCGGACCAGCCTATTTTCATCAAAACACGGCTCGATCTCTTCGCCGTGCCTTAATTGTTTCGGGAACTGTAAACGCATAGACGAATGGCAGATGACGCATGGCGAAGTGAACAGAAATATTTAAACCAAACCGAAATTAGAACTTTCAGTACAAAAAATTGCTGCTTAGGAATAAACAAAGCAGTGTGAACTTGACGCCTTACTTCTGTCTGTTATTAAGATGAAGTCTTTATTTATAAGCAACGGAGTCATTTTGTTTCGAGGATATCGTGGATAAAAATAAGAAATATCCAACTAGTAGAATAGTGACAAAGATTGTAGATAAATATACAGACAACAAGTGCTTTATTGTCTTTTTTAACCATTTTCTTCCAAGTCCTTTTCTCGCTCAGTATTGAATAGTTTCCAAAGTGTCTCTAAAAGGTCGAAACAAATTCAACGTTCCATTCGGGGCATTCTCTAAAGTTGTCCCCATCTGCACTGAAAGCCCTAAAAATTGAAAGTGCCTTTGGTGTTTTGAACCAGTGACATCATGAGGGCTGTCTGTTTCGTTTCCTTTTTGTCGTGACTGTAGGACACGCACGACATCGGTGGTTTACGACAGGCTGACAAAGCCGCTGAAGATGTCTTTTTTCGAAAGAACAAGCTTGCGGTATACAAAAGAGCTGAACCGGTGCCAACAGCGCTTGTTGTTGCATCCTTGTGTTCACGGACAAGCTCCTCGCGCGCTTTTCGTTCGGTGAGGCATGATAGTAAACAATGAAGAAAATGTTATAGCGAGAAAGTAACGATTATTATATATTCTTTTTTTCGTTCGGTCAGTAGGCCTCACTCTCGGTCGCTTGACGGTTTTACTCAAGCGGCGCTTCTTGAGGCCGTCCCGTGCACAATGACCTGTTCTAAATCGATAGAGAGGAGGGGCGAGAAAGATCAGGGTTCCCGATACAGAAAATTTTTGGCCCTAGATTGGGCATTGCCCGCCCGAACCATGTTCACCCTGAAGGCAGTGATGATACTTGCCTCCCCTCTTCCTCCTCTTGTGCCTCCTTCATTCCCACCCTCCCACTTTGGTCATGTCTCATCCCTATTTTCTCTTCCTTAGTTAGAGGCAGGCGGCTGCTGGGAAGAATTTGGGCTACCCTGACATGCCTAGTGAAAGCATGCAGCCGCAGACAGTCCGGATGGAGACCACCGACAGGCACTGCAGGAGGAGGAGGAGGAAGATGAGGAGAAAAGGCAGGGAGGTTAACCAGTAAAAGCAACCGGCTTGCTGCCCTGCACTGGGCATGGCAAACAGCCCTACAAGTACAAACTGTGGATGCGACGAGTCTATAGGCCACATTCGTTGTGAGTGCCCGATATACAGTGAGGAAAGGCAGTGTCTGTGCCGTTCGCTGGAGCATCTAGATAAACGCCCATTGAGTGAAACTAAGAATTTAGGTCCCTGGCCACGGCGATTGTCTGCAGCGAAGGCCTCCCAGGCACTGCTCCGCTTTATGAGAAGCACAGGCCTAATCGAAACACTACAGGATTTTGACTGTACTGATGCATGCCAAAGCGTTGCCATATAGGGGAGTAGCGGCAGCAGCTTGTGATCTTTACTTTAACCTGTGCGACACAGCAGAATAATTAAGGAAATATGAAGACAAATTCCTGGCCAGCGTTCGAAAAATAACTAGTGGATCTCAAAATGAATGCCAATCAAGAATATTTTGCTAGTAATTATCTCGTTTCTGTGACAAGCGTGTTGATCAGCTGGTTGGGAGAGGTGAGTGATCTTTCCAAAGGACACGGCAAATCAAGAATACAAGCAGCGGTGTAGAAATGGGTGAAACACTATCAATTTTATAATAGCCAATGTGGCAGTTTGAAGCACACAGTTCTGAGTTTTCTTCACGTGGGCAGCCTCGAAATGCATGCAAGCAACCGCAGAGAAATATATCGTGTTGTCAAAGTGAAGTCCAGACATCGAAGGTGGATACTACGCCTATGTTTTATTACACTGGCGTACACATCTGGGCCCATTGGATGGGTTAGTTCGGGCTGTGTTGTTTGTCTTTATTGTCCCGTCCCCGCGCTGTTTCATAATATGCTTTCTTTTATATCTTCAGAATATAAGACCTTTAGATTCTCAATTTCTTCTTGTAGCTTTCGTAGTTTGTTCTTTGTTGCATTGTCATACGATAAAAGAATCGTGCAAATGAAGACAAACGTATTACTGCGACATTTTATTATTAATATCTTATGGTGTACGAAATAACAGCAAATTGACTACTGTGTTTTCAGATGAATTTTTTTTTTTTTTTTTGCCAACAAAAGACTTTATACCAATGCGTATGTACTGTTTTGAAGCCGTCGTAGCGACATGTTGAACGTAGTGTATGCAGCATACAAGGCCAAATTATGCTTAGCAAATTTCGTTAACAAGGCGCGGAACAACGATCCTTCAGTGTTCCTTAGCTTTTGAAAAAAATAAACGCATGTGCACGATGCGAGCAATTCCGAATTTCCCTTAATTTCAGATTCATGACTGTCCCTGTCGTGTTCCAGAGCTGCGGAAAACATTTTCTCTCATTGCGTACCTTTTTGATCGGCTGTTATCTCCTTTAATTGTTCTATATTTATTTTCACTCATTGTGCCCGCGCAAGTCACCTCCAGAAGCTGCATTAGGAACCTGAGCTTTCCTATAATATTTGCATGCGAATCCTTACTTATTTCATGCCGTCATTTTCACACCGACTGAATGCTTTCGCATTCCATGTTTTCAGTCGGTGGCTCGTCTGGCCCGATTTAATCACTGCGATGACGAGTGAGAAAAAAAAAAAAAGCGGCATAGTGTTTCGTGCAGTCCTGCTTCCATGGACTTTGAAAGACGGCGGCGGAATCAGTAATTTGCATGGCGCCCTCGTTCGCGATGCAAATCCTCCTTCTACTTTTCATTAGCTCTTGTTTCGTGAAGTTTGCATGGCCCTTTTGGTTCGTTCACCCTAGTTGTGCTCAGGCGAGAGAAGTCTACGGAAATCCGCTAAAAGCTGGTAATAATAAAATAAAACCTCAATTGATAATTCCTCGAAGGGTCTATGCCCTAAACCAAGCGCTAACAAGAGCTCCCTGACAATGATGAAAATTATACGCCAAATAGCTCTAGCCCAGACGCCGTATATTAGTCCAGCCTGTATAAAAGATGAGTTTGGTCAGTGACGAATACGCTATTGTGCAATAGTCTTGGAAGAGCGGCTCTGTGGGGTTGAGTGAGCTGGGAAATATTTTATTTTACAAAACTCATCATCTGCATCCCGAGATATTCTCGTGCACGCTGTTTCACGGAAGCAATAGTGAAACGTCTCAACTTTTTCAGGAAATGTGACTAATTTTCAGAAATGTTCGGCCCAAGAGAAAACAAAATGCACTGTCTCTCCCGTGATCAAGATCATATCTAAAGAAGAAATGATTACGGACATCGGACCACGGTACCGCCTTTGAGGAGGGTGGGATAGACGTTATTCCTCCCAGTGCTCCCCTCATCCTGGAACTGCCCTCTTACCCTGAAGTGGCCCTCTTTAAAATGCCTCTGACAATCAACGGATTATAATGAAGTGTATGGAGCAAGTATATGCCTTTTGTACGGTGTAATTGAAGATGACGCATTAAAGTTTAAGACATTCTAAATGAACAGCTTGAGTGATATCCAAACGAATGTTAAAAAGAAACCTGAAGCTATTATTTTTACAACTTGCTTAAGCAGCACCTATCGTTTGTACTCCGGTCCTGTACGAAAGCAGAAAACAGCTCTCGTTCGGTGTCCGGATGTTCCCATTTCACCAGTATGACAGTTCTCAGTTTTGGCTCAAAGTCACCTCAAGGTCGCAAGCAACTGCATATTGAAGCATTTATGCTCGCAAAATTTACTTCACGATTTTGTGACTTGAAAGACCAGTTAAAGGAAGATGCTAGTTAATACTCAAATAATATTTCCACTCAGTATTTCTTGATCACAAAAGTGTTATTTCTAGGCGCATGCGATTAAATTGTCTTTTGCCTTTTGGATTAGAAAAATGACTTCTCCCACTTTCAACACGCAATCTAGCCCATAATTTATTTTGCTCTGTGTCATTTCGCAATTATAGTGCGCCTTAAACCTCTTTCGAAACCACCAATGATCGAGTTCATACGTATTGAGCTCATGATGGGAAGGTGATTACGGTGAACCGTAAGTATTTCTTCTTAGGCTTGGTTACTCTCATGTTCCCAACATCTCGACACTTTAATGGTGCACACCGTACACTACTCCGTGTATTGATTTTCCGAAGCCAATTTAAATTTTGATGTCATTTTTCGGTTCATTTGGGTTTTGCTTAGTATATGTCATCTGAAAGAACTCCTAATGGCGACTGCGCTCGTATGCGCTAGTCTGGGTGGGTGAGTGGTAGATCTTGCAAACGGTTCCTAGACATCGCCGAAAGCGCACCGTGACATATAGAAGCAACAAGACAGTATAAGGACACTGAGAAAAGCTCAGAGAAAGCCTGCCAGGAACGCTACAGCAAATATATGACCGCGGCGCTTCTCGCGGTCGCTTGTGCGCATCCTCGTATGGCCCAAAATGCTCCCATATGCAGAAAGCTGCTGTCAAAAACAAAACAAAACAAGAAACACACAGAAATATTTTCAGTTTTCAAAGTCAGTATTTCTGCAATGCAGATATGCCTTGTTTCTTTTCCCCTGTCCTAAACAAATTACGCGGATAAATTGTATCGTCATTTTCAAAATCATTTATTTAGATGCAGAAGAGATTCGCTACCAATGACGTCACAACATCGTATCTCCCGCATTGCCTGTATTTCTTCCTTGCAGTAGAGCGTCTTTTGGAAAGGATGAAATAAAGGGAGGGAGATATGCACAGCACGCGTGGTTAAATGCATTTTGCTTCGTTATTTTCCCCAACAGCCTGGTCATTTCTTGGGGAAGCGCTCGTCAGTTGCGGTAATCCCGTGCTCGCGCCACAGAAAAACTGAGCGGATGCAAATTGGTACTTTGACCAGATGGCTGAACTGCCTTGAGAAACAAATAGTGGAACAAGTGCGAAAAAGAGAAGAAATAACTTTACACCGCATAGGTTTCGCTTAAAGAGCCCATGGAAGGGCAAGCTTCTGCATGCATTAAGTGCCTCGAATTGGCCGCGTTCACGCTCGTGGATAATAAAATATCACGGCTTAACACGCGGTAGGAAATGAAGACAGGTGCAAGAAATAGCAGACAACAGAAATATTTCAGCCGAGACCACCGAAGAAAGCGTGCGTCTGGAGGATGGAGGGGAACCAAGATCGGGAGAATCATTTGCATCTAGAGGCGAGAAAAACGGATTACGTGCCAGGCGCTCCATTCTGTCTCCTTGAAGACTGCGAAGAAATGAGGTGATGGAAGGCGTAAAAGGAGGCGGGTTGCGCAGCTAAAAGCAGAGTCCCCGGTTATCGCGCTCCCCCCCCCCCCCCTCTCTTTTTTTTCGCTTATGTAGGAAGGAACATACAAGGAAAAAAAATGCACAGAACGTGGTAAATCCGACTGGAAAGGGTGAGAGACTGCCAGAGTCACCACCCTTTCATTTTCCTTCCGTGAACCTTTTCAAGAGCCCTGCGGTCCTTTGGTGGGAGGGGGGATGGAAATTTCTTGTCTGAAATCGAGGGGCATGAAATATGGCATACCGGCGCGACGTGGCCGGCTGCAATTTGGCAGATCTGGAAAGACAAAATTTACGCGGCTTCGTCTCACGAGATATAAAAGGAAAAAATGCGAAAAAAATTTTTAGTATAACAAAAAAGTAAGCTCCACCCGTAAGGCCCTCGACATATGGGCGCTTCTCTGATGTCCGACTTTCTTGTTTTCTGTCGATTTCTATTTTATTTTCTTTCGTTCGTTTACTCTATCATTTCTCTGGCGAGCTTGATTCGACTGCTCGGACGGCCGGTGGGCTCTCTTGCCGGCGCCCCTCCGAGCGCATAGCTAACCAAGCACCAATATACAGTCCCTCCGCAGACCGCTCTGCGTGAATCTGTTTTCCTTATATTCGCTTTTTTTCTTATCCATTCTGATGAACTTTCTCTTCAGTGCATAGACTCCGGGGTTTCGGGTTGTCCACTTCTGTAGAGGGTGGGCAGGTGTTATACCGATAACCACGGCAGAGTTGTGTCGGACGAGACACGCGGAAAATAAATAGGTGTGGGACTCTAACCCGCCCCATTTACGAGTCCCATTTGTCTCGCCAGTGTTTCTTCGTTTGCTTCATGTCGGTGGGCCTCTAGCTGCCTTCAGGAATGGGCTTTCTGTCCATCCAGGCAGCGGTCACGTATCGGAGCTGTGTGTATATGCGTTAACCTCCTCCTCTTCGCAAGAAGACAGAGACGAGCATATAAATTGAGAGCAAACACAACTTCGGCAGCTCTGGGGAAACAAATGGGTCGCGGTATCGTCGGGGCGTGTATCGTGGAAATGCAGTATACTCTAAATGTGGCGCACTATTTATTCTAAGGATATTACTCCAAAGCCGCAGATGACGTGAAAACTCCGCTTGCCTTTCGTGTGATAAATGTAGCAATAAAGTTCAAACTAAAGCAGTGATCTAATAATCTTTCGCTATAAGATATTCAAATCAGTTGATTCTATACCTGTTTTCAGTACCGCCAATATTCTTGCAGAAAACGCATTGTAAAATTCTTTCTGTTTGTAATGAAAGTGAGGCACTCTGGCTGAAACAAAAATGACAGCTTATTCACCGGATAAAAGAAAGAAACACGTGTTAATAGCGCTTTGAAACCACAAACTCTATAGAAATGTGGCATCGTAAATGTCGCTGATGTTTCTTTTTTATTGCTTAATACCAAAGTTAAACAAGTTGGAAGCTCAAAAATAAGTTGTTCTGGCAAGAGGTTTGTTCTCCTACTTGCTGTATCCTCTTCTGTGTACAATAAAAAAAAAGTGTCAAGCTGACGTTCGTTCTTGGAGTAGTGGGAACTCCTGCAACATCTCACGCTATGATCTTGAAATTTCACTCTCAGTCAGAGGCTTTAGACTCTGCTAGAAGCGCCTTTTTCTTAGTGTTCGATTAGCAGGACGCGAGGAGAAGGAAAGCGGTTAAAATTAGCATGTGATAACTTGTAGGGTAGGCGCGCAGGCCTTGTCAGATTTTGAGTCCCGAATCCTACCGCATGGACGCGCAAGCTCGCTTCTCAGTCTTTATATATTCATTGAAGGCATGCGTCTGACGTAATAGATCAGTGGATCAGTATCAGATGAATGCAGCAAGGGGAAGAGGTAGAAAGGAGGTCAGAGGCAACTCAAAGCATCAAGAATGTCTTCACTAATTAGAGCTAATAGAGAAATGTCATTTTGAAATGTCATCATTAAAGTTGCCAAAACGTCGTGCGTAACGTAAATCCATCAGCGTGACAATTTTTCATGACATCAAGCGCTTAAACGACGACGCCGCACAAGCAGGAAAGGTGGCCTTGAAGGGCCTCTGAAAAGCTACTTGGGGTAAAAGTCTAATGCAAGAAATTCATAGAGGAAGGCTTTGTGATTATTCTAGTCTGATATGAAAGTTTTATGTGGAGTCGATGATTTCCAGATAATTTTAAAAAGCTGTCCTGGTGACCGCTCGCAGCCGATTTGGGTGGCACATCGCCACGCGCAAGCATCCCACTGACGTCATTGGGGCTGGTAGGCGCACCTGCTCATTGGACGCTCCCAATTAGGTTAGGAACGGGACGTTGTGGGATGCTATCGCGACTTGTTTTCTCCTTTGTTCATTGCGCGCCGACGTGGGTTAAGTTGAGAGGGGAGATGGAGCATCATTTTTGATTGCTCATATGTGCGTTTCTAATGAACTTAGCTTAAAGCTTTTTGCATTGCAGAGAAGATTGATGCGATACCTATTACTGGTGCACGCTTTATAATTCTAGTAAATAGTTTTTAATGCACCAAACAGTTATTTTGCTGGTAATTTTCTTTAATATTCAACATTTTACTAGAGGTTGTCCGCAATTTTATTTCGCATTTTTTTCTTCTATAACTTTACAGGTATAAATCTAGATTTTACGGACATACATTTTACTAATATACATATCTGTAAATTCAACGCAGCAATGAAGACGAAGGATTTTGCCTTCGCGTTAAAGAATATGTATGCTCATTCCATATATTGTGGCAATAAATGCTCAGAAAGCGAAGTGTATTGTTCAGAGGCACTCTTTGAGTATATATTTCTGTTTAATTAATGTCGCTCGGTTATGCTTCCCGCGAAGCAAAAATAGAAAACTGTGTAGTGTTGTATTCCATCACCTTCAAAAGCGTTCGCCGTGCTTGCTAGTTTTAGATCACTGCAGCATTAGTAGACCACTAGGTAATAACGCGAACGAGTGTATATACATATATATATATATATATATATATATATATATATATATATATATATATATATATATATATATATATATATATATATATATGGTGGTGAACACTCTCAAAGTTCGTATACAGACAATATTAATTCCCAAGAAAGTAGCAGGTGGGACAGCGGCCGATGTAACTCAGTTGGAAGAGCACCGGACGCGATATTCGGAGGTCGTGGGATCGGTTCCCACCATCGGCATGTTGTTTTTCCTTCTACTTTGTGTTTATCTTTCCCCTAAACAGATAACATTAATCATTTATGTGATTACAGAAGTAAAAATAAAAAAAATACAATCCCCAATGTTTTCCTTGGCCTCGCCGACTGTTGGCTTCTTTCCTTCATACGTATGTATATATATATATATATATATATATATATATATTGTAATTACCTCGCCGTGGTGGCACAGTGGTTACGGCGCTCGACTACTGTTCCCAAGGGCGCGGGATCGAATCCCGGCCTCGGCGGCAGCTTTTCGATGGGGGCGAAAAGCAAGGCGCCCGTCTGCTGTGCGATGTCAGTGCACGTTAAAGAACCCCAGTTGGTCATAATTACCGGAGTCCTCCACTACGGCGTCTCTCATAGCCTGAGTTGCTTTGGGACGTTAAACCCCACAAACCAAACCAAACCATATTGTAATCGTCCTGAGTGCACCTCACCTTTATCTATACATATTTATAATCATTGGTCGTCTGGCCATGGGAAGAAGATGAAGTGTGGATGAAGTGTGTTCTGTTGATGGCTGCCACTTCGGTTGACCTGGCACGGTAAAAGTGAACCTGCTGGGGCTTACTCCTGTACCAAAATATGTATGTATGTATGTATGTATGTATGTATGTATGTATGTATGTATGTATGTATGTATGTATGTATGTATGTATGTATGTATGTATGTATGTATGTATGTATGTATGTATGTATGTATGTATGTATGTATGTATGTATGTATGTATGTATGTATGTATGTATGTATGTATGTATGTATGTATGTATGTATGTATGTATGTATGTATGTATGTATGTATGTATGTATGTATGTATGTATGTATGTATGTATGTATGTATGTATGTATGTATGTATGTATGTATGTATGTATGTATGTATGTAAACTGTTGTCGCATAGCGAGCTACGTCCATGCCGCGATGTCGCGCGCCGATTTTTCTGACCTGTGCACCGTGGCGTAGCTGGGCTTTCTCCCTCTTGTTGGGAGTGCGCGCCATTGTACGGATGGCCTTGCTCTCGCCGGGGCGCGGTGCGGCCTCCCTTGACTTCTCTTAGGTGGTATTCTTCGCGATCCACGCCGTTCGGAAAGTGGTTAATGAGCTGCGAGGGAGGCGAGCAGTTGGAAGCTCGCGTTCCAGCCGGTTGACATTAAGACCCCTGAGGACATGGGGGCGACGGCTGAGAGCGCGGACGGAACCTTGTGTTCTGTACCGTTTGTGTCCTTGCTGCCCACGTGTTTTTGTTTGATCGTTTGTGTATTTGTGTGCCAGGCGGTGATGCGCCGCGTCTTTTTGAAATTCACACGGTGCTCGCGAGGAAACAACCTCGTGGGCACCGGCGTCCTATTGGTTCCTCAGTTTTAAAGAAAGTCTTCTCATTGGCTCTGATAAGCGAATTTCCGCCTGGTAATAAACACTGCCTCGAGAATCCTGAAAAACGTTGGACAGAGGGGTTTTGGTGGCAAGTGAAGGAGGACGGCGACCATCCGAGCTGCTGATCGGGATCCCTGCTCAAGATGTCGCATATGCCTAACTGATTTGTTGTTAATCTGAGTTTGTTATTTATTTTGCATCACGTGATTCGATTTAATTAATATTTGGGCTCATCTTTATTAAATTAATTCATGCCGTCAACCTACATCGACAGGTCCCCTTCTTCTATGCGGCGGAGTCTTCGTGCCGTCACGGAAGTCAAACTTACGAACACTTCTTTACACTATGTTCGCAACTACGTGTAAACAGAACAATGCATCGACATGGTTTCAGCTATAAGGTCATTATTTAAGATTACAAATAACTACCTTTTCTACCTTTTCGCCATACCAGATGTGGCGATGAAGATGCGCAAGACAAGCATATAATTTCAGTCTGGCTAACAGTTTCAAGCAGAAAGTTAGCGGGGTAGAATATAATTAGCTGCTTATCCAGCTGTACGCAAACACTATTATCCAGTTAGGAAGCAAGAAATCTGTGCTGCCAATTTTGGAGCCTTATCGGAGGATCCTAAGTGCTGTTACTCTTCACTAAACCCTACTCTCTGGGCTGCTGTTATGCGTGTGGACGAAGAGTGATGTACAGTTGTCAAAGGCGCGTTTGGAATTTCGGTAATTAAACAACGTCTTTCATTACGACACGATTATACCCTCAACGCCGATCTAAACACCAAAGCGAAAATACTATCGTAAAAACGAAAAGGTCAAGGCTTAGTTTCTTTTCAACAAGATGGGAGGCTGACGACAGTGGTGTCGGTGCTGTGTTTCCTCGTGCCTCCAAATGAAGATAAGCCGTCAGCGAGCAGAAGAGCATCGGCTGGATTTCACCGGCGTGCGTTATCTTTCTTGTCGAGGTTTTCGTTTTTTTTTTTTTTTTTTTTTTTTTTGCAGCGCCACTGCCGGCTGCTTTTACCGCTGCAATTGCTTCGGAAACGTAGGGCGCACTCGTTCTTTCTACCTACACTACTCTTCCACACACCAACAGATCACACTTCCCTCTCCTTACCCGCTAGATGCCTTCTTTACTATACGTCCCCTTTCCTGCAGCTACACTTTCCGTCCCTTGCGTCAGTAGTGGGACTTGATCTCCATCCTCCATTCTCACGGCGCGGGTGCTTCCCTATACGCCTCCCTCTCCGTTGTATTCATTGGCTTCCATCGCAGCTCAGCTGCGTCACTCCCTTCGAGGCTTCTCCTTACTTTCTTTGTTTCTTTCATTCTTTCGTTGCCTTTTACAAGTTTTTTTTTGCGTGTGTGTGTGTGTGTGCTCCTACACCACAGTGAGGCAAAAAGATAGAACGAGGTGAAGGAAGCTGAGTGAGATCAATGAAAGCTTTACACGTGACTCGCGTGCAGAGGAAGCCTTCTGCGCACCTTCTCCGCTCAGACATCCCGTCTCAGGCTCTCCTCGCCAACACTTCCCGCTTTGCTGCGTTTCATTTTCTTCGTCTTTTCTTCCTCAGCGAGCGAACGCGGGTGTCGGACGAAAAGAGAGCGCACTGAGCTTCAAAGGATAAAAAACTGCAAACGACAATAGACACAGCGAAATAATCACCTAAACTTCTGGCCGTCTTCAATTACCCGGTCGGAGATAAGACCGCAGCCACGTAATGCGAGTTTGTTCAAAAGCTCCCTTACCTCCTGCCAACGACCTTATAAGTGACAAGAAAAAAACGCAAGCACCGTTTTTTCGTCTGTTAAAGGAGAAAAGAAACCGAGAAGGCGAAATATTGTCGAAAAATAATCAACCAGTGCGGCTACGCTGCCTGCCATTGCTGTTTAAATTATCTGTTTCTTGACATTTTCTGCCTTCACGCGACTTCGAAGAGGTTCATAATAACGGAACTGTGCGGCGCCTCGATTTTGTCGGAAAGTTCTGGAGCATTTTTTTTTTTAGCTCTCAAAGTACTTTGTGCAACCGCTGCAGTAGACAACGTAAGCACCCTGCGGGTGTGAGATCGAGGAACAACCTGGCGCGTCGAAATAGCGCAAACGCTCACCGCTGCTTACTTCCAAACAAATCAAGCTTTCGCCGCGGTAGCGTTGGAGCGCCGTGAATTTCGAGGTTTGAAACGCAATTGAAGATTTTTCATGCAGAAGGCTAGGGCGCGGCAGGAGGCTGTGCCCAGGTGCCTTTGCTGTCGACCAATTTGCGTATTTATCTATAAGGTCGCGGGAGACCTTTTAAAGTTTGTGTGCCGTTGAAAAAAACTGCTATTGTATTTGCTGCCACTGACGAAGTGATCGAAACCACCCTCGCGTGAGACACCACTGAACACAAATATCTGCTCGGATATTCAAGTGAAATTGCAAGGTACTGAAATAGTATGGTAAACAGCCATTGTAGTATACTCGTAACATCCAAGGACTGAATATTTATATTTCCCCAAAACGAATTTACTATATCGCAATCTTGCGCCTACTAAAAAGAGTATGCTCCTGCAGTTACTCCTTTAGTGAGTAGATGAGTGCAAAAGACAACATTATTAGAGGCCAAAACTTATCTTAATCTGGTGGCTCGAAAAGTGAATTTATTTCTTTTTTAATGCGTTCTTTAGACGTCACATTGTTTCAAGTACAACTTTACGCGGTGACAGCTTCTGCCGAAAGAGACTGTAGTTTATGCATATGTTTACTACATACTTATTGGTTAGTCGTTTGAGCAAAAGTGTTTACGAAATAAGCCTATTGCGTGTGTAACATAGAAATTATTCGCAGCGTAGAAGACGCTATAGCATTTTGTCACTTACCTCTGCCAGTTTACGAACTACCGAGTAGTGCAATGCACTAGGGATAAAACATACCTTAAAGATAGCAGAGTTGAAAGTTAGGAGCAATACTGTCAAACATTAGGCTGGGAAAATGTTTTGCACATCATCATCATCATTATCATCATCAGGCCGGAATATACCCACTTTAGGGCGAAGGCATTTCTCATATTAATCCAAGTAAGTCGGGCCTGTGCTAGCTGCATCTACCTGACCACTTTAAACTTTACCTCATCCGACCACTTAACTTTCTGTCTCTCCCTCATTTGTTTTCCTTCCTTTGGAATCCAATTTGTTTTGCCTATGTTTTTGGGCAAAATGTTGAAATCGAGAGCTGCACTGTCGTTCTGCACTCCCTCATATTTGGCATTCTATCTTTAATCTGAGTAGCTAATAAGCGCCAAGAGGCTTCCGCTGCGATTAAAAACACGGGGAAGTTCCTCCTCAATATGCACTGCTCCCTAAGCAACGCAAACATTGTTCTAAAGGCTTCGCAGTTATTCTTTTTTTCGACGTGCTTTGTAAGGGGGGGGGGGGGGGGGGGGGGGCTGGCGCCAGTTGCCTCAGTGAAAACCGTGAGCAAACCTATCGCTAAAATAGTGATGGTTTATATTACGAATAATGAATTTACTGATTCCAGTTTGAGTTCATCTCCGGGGTTATAAGCGGCTCTACCTGAACAAAGCGCTGGCGCAATGAACTTCAGCGGCTTGTAAATGCGCAATCAAAAAGAGTTATTAGAAAACAGAAAGCAATTCTTGTAATATGTTATTTTATGTTGCTACTTGGTCGCACTTAGTACGCCACAAGTTTCATGGCGGAATAAGTTCGTTAATTCTCACCCCCCTTTCTGTAAGAACTACAAATACGCCACTGCGCGCGACCAAGGAACACTTTAGAAATACACAGTGAAGAGCTGATTAACAAAGTCAATAGCATCGCCGCATATGATGCAACTATATGGAGTTCTATAGGGGGCTCTTTCCTTAACGGTTGATTTTCAATATTTTCTACACTTGGCCCCAAGACCACTCTGGTAATCGATGCTGGCAAGCTTCTATCACAGCAGTGTTACCCCCTTATCCATACATGGTAGGAGAAAAACAAAGTAAAAAAAGATATGCCACCAAACATGATCGAAAAGGGAGCAAGTGGAACTTGGCGGGGTGATAGATTTATTCCCCTCAGCTCTGCCATACCTCTCCCCGCGTATCACGTGCCCGCCTGCCAAGATGTCAGGGAAAATGACAGCCAGGGGAGAAGAAACGACGCCCGGCCGAAAAGAAGCCCGAGCGCAGGGCGACACGCCGACGATCGCCGCCAAAGGAGCCGCGCAACCAGCGTCGAAGAAGTCGGAGGGGCGAAAGGAGGCAGGGACGGGAGCCAGCGAGGGAGGTGGATTCTGCAGCGAGGCAGGAATGCAAGTCAGGCCAGAGAAAAGCTGAGATGCCTCAGCGAGCTCCCAGGAAAGCGATTCCAGGAGATTACCGCGCCGTAATAGTACACTCCTCGGTCGCGAGAGCTGGATGGGT
Organism: Amblyomma maculatum; assembly: GCF_055883805.1. Lineage (NCBI taxonomy): Eukaryota > Metazoa > Arthropoda > Arachnida > Ixodida > Ixodidae > Amblyomma > Amblyomma maculatum. Next base: position 21,813,580 of record NC_139345.1, on the reverse strand, counting down.
GGTGGCCGGCGCCAAGCCGGCATGGATATCTGCCCAGAGAACGGGAGCGCGAGAATGCGAATCTAGATACATAGAAATGCCGATAGACATCCGGAAAAGAGAGTTGTTTTCTTCCCATCTTCAATCCTGCGCCCCCCTGCGCGGCTGCCTGTCATGTCGAGGTGACAGTTTTAATCTCTCGCACATCCTCGACACGCCTCCTTTCTTTTTTAGTTGCGTACTTCTCTAGCTTGCGTCCTGTAAGATTCTATGCTGCTCCTATGCTATGGCGATTCCGGCCATTCACTTGTTCCCTCTCTATTTCACAGTATTGTTTTGATTCGTTCCTGTTCGTTTTGCCTCCGCAGCAATAAGTCTTAATGCACCTACAGGAGCGTGTATTTTCGGCTCCCTGAGCGTACTTCATATTAAATGCTTTACCTTCATCTCGTACACAGTACAGATCGACTTTCGAGAAAAACTTTTTTTTTGGCACGTAGCTGTTTTCAAGCTGGCATGAAACATGCCCTTGCTTACAGCTGGTCAGGCATGAATTTGGGAGGCCAAACGCCTTGCCACTAAACTCTCACAGTAAACCATTAAAAACTGTTGGTTATGCAGGAGTTAGAGTAGGAAGAAACTTTCTGCCAATTCCTCGCAAACGAGGCTCAATTGCATTGACCGATCTTGACGACGGTAATGTTGGCCTATAGTTAACCTCCTATCATGCAAGCACCTTTGGTTATCTAAGAAGTAACGGATTCACGGCGACGTCATGACAAATGGTCGACGCCATTCGCTGCAGGGCCTCCTTTGACCACATCTGCCGCTATGCTCTTAAGGTGTAAATAATTATGGCGTCCCAGTCTTCCCGAAGGTTCTAGCGTACTGCAGTGCATGCGCAGATATTGACGCAACGGCCTGATTATTGAGTCTAATTTTGGTTAAGCACCGCAATCTTATTGATGCAAAAGTTTCTTCTGCTCTCCGTGAAACGAGTATTGGCGACCGAATTTCACGTCGAACGAAACTCTAGTTTGTGTGCCTCTAAAAAACCCACACGCAAACACCTAGAAAGATACATAATTTTAAAAGGACCCCAGTCGCCCTCTGATATATTTGTAGTATAATGGTGCTTGTGAACCATTGTCCCCAGCAGAGGCACTTCTGTGCTGTGATCTGATTTTTTTTTTGTAACTTCCCCAACCCATTTAAATTTCCGACGTAAGAAACTCTGCGCGCCAGTCGTTAATACTACGAAAAGTTTCTTATTGTTACCCATCAGTTCACACATAGCAATGTCCGCGGATTTATTAATGCAATAGAATTAATTGTTGGTCACACTTCAATGTAGCAATTAGCGTATTATATATTGGATGGTAAGTCACAGAAGTTATTAGCGGTGATGCAGCCGCGCTTTAAGTGAATACTTTAAATAAGACCTTCTCAAACATGCGTTCAAGGAAACATTTTCTTTTTATTGACGCCCTGCGAATTGCTCCAATCGACAGTAGTCGAGCGTCCGGTAAGCACCCTCTACTGCTGATGCGGAGGATACCTGTTCGTTCCCGGCCGTGGATCAATAGATGTGGTGCAAAAGTGTCATTATCATGTGTTACAGTGTCGCTGAACTTCAAAAAACCTGAAGTGGCTGGAAGTTCCGGTGCCTTCCGCTTCAGTGTTCCTCATAGCCGATGTCAATTTGGGAAAACAAACGCCATAAACCAAACCAAACTTCTTTTTCATTTAGAACCCTTCAAAGAACATGCTAGGCAATATAAAAGCAACTCCAGAGTGAACCATTCTGGCAAAATATAAATCAGAAGAAAACAAAAGACTTGATATAACCCGCGAAGCAAAAACTGAGTCACGGCGCGACCACTTTCTCCTTTGTACTGCGTGGTAAGATAGTAAAGCAGCAAAAGAAAAATGAACAAAATGAGGCCGAAATGTGCCATTTAGAACGCTAAAAGGCAGAAATAGTATAATCTGCTCAGCGTGCAACCAAGTCGGCGCAGACGCCAAGAGACAATAAATCATTTTCTTATGGGGAGACGTAACTTCTCTCATGAAAATATTATTCAGACGACTGCTTGTTTCCGCCAATGCAATTTGGGCACAATTCCTGTCCAAGAATGTCTGCTGCTGTGAAAAATGACGATATAGTACTGCACACCTGGGAAGGGCAGAGAGAAGAATATCTCAAAGAAATAAAGATATTGATACACAAAGGAAAAACTGGAATGGTGAGGGGTAAAGCATAAAACTGGTTAAATAAAAAGCAGTAAAAAAAGCCAGCCGCATATAGCGCCAATTCTGGCCTCAAAATACATCAGCCATATACATATTACGCTACAAAAAGTATCGTCTTGAAGCAAAGCTTTATCTCCTTACTTTATTCGTATATTTATGTAAAAGGCGAGAATAAATTTGAATGAGTAAAATTATATCGCCTGCAAAACGAAATATACGTGCCTATAGTCTTCAAACAAAAACAAATCTAATGAACCTTTGTAAGAATAAGAAGAAGTATGCAACCTAAAATTCAAACTCTCGCCAACATTCTCACCGGCATGTGTTTGTATATGCGAGAACAGGCAGAGGAGTATCTGCAAGTTTGCGTTCGCTTTAACAGTTCGAATCTAAGTATTCTTATTCAGCTAGATGAAAAATTAAACCTATTTTAAGTTGAGGACAACGCAGAGGGCTATGGAACGAAAAATTTTAGGGGTATACATTAAGAGATAGAAAGCGTGCAGAGTGGGTCAGAAAAATAGCTCGTTACTGACATTCGAGTGGAAATCAAGAAGATATGGGCATGGGCAGGACATGTAGTGCGAAGAGAGGTAACCGATCGTCGCTTAGGGTAACAAACTGGATTCCAAGGGAAGGAAAGCGCAGCAAGGGGTGGCAGAAAGTTAGGTGGGCAGATGAGGTTAAGAAGTTCGCAGAGGTTAAGTGGTTGCAGCTAGCACAGAACCGGGTTAATTGAAGAAATATGGGAGAGGCCTTCGCCCTGCAGTGGGTGTAATCAGGCTTCTGATGATGATAATGATGAATATTACACTTATTAGTTCCACTCAAGACATCTTTACGTTAGTGATGGATTAACATTCGTCTAGCTGTTTTCAACCATTATTATGGAATTATGTTTATTGAGGCTGCCAGTGCGTTTTTTTTTTTTTTTCTATCAAGAGTTGAACTCGCAACCATGATATCCAGACCGTTAGTGGAAAAAGGTCTAACGCTCAAAAAAAAAAAAAAAGAAAAGAAAAAACACTTTGCCGCACACCTGTACACCTACAGGCAGGCTGTAGAGAAATAACCCCACTTCAAGAAATGCTCAACAAAGCGGAAGAACAAACCGTCCGCCATCTATAAACGGACACTCTCGTCCCACCTCTTAAACTCCGCCAATGGTACACCTCACTCTATAAACCAGAGTGCTCACACTGTGGAGATATACTTACGGCCTTTAGCATGGTGTGGGTATGCCAGTTCAATGCTGCTATCGAGAAAGTTCCGAGTCCCTAACTGGGGGATTGTAAAGTCATTTTGCACGGCGAGGACTAAGACCAGCAACGAGCTCTGATTCGCAGGGCCCACGCTGCGGCGCAGGCCACTGAGTCGCCGGACTAGATGGACAAGTACAATATTTATGAATTATAATATTTAGTATCAATCAACCAATAAAATAGACGGAATCAAACGGAACACATACGTTTCCTTGCTTTTTAAAGGCACGCCTTGTTTTCCCTTCAAAATATAGAACTGTACGAGATACAGGCAACATAAAGGAAAGGGTGATTATTTATTCTATAAATCCTTGTGTGGAAGAGGAAAATAATTTTTTATTGTCACCAACTTAAACAGTACAATATTATTTTGCACAGAGAATACAGGCATTTTGGAGTCACATTACTGTTTTCTTCTTTTAAAGTTGGGTGGATGACGAAAGGCATGCCACCAGAAACCGAATAAATTGTGTACGAGATGAGAATGATGAGCTGTGAAACTATGCACCGACCTGTACTTAGTTTAAATAAGGCAATGGGCTGCTGTCTCTGCCCACAAAGGCCGTTGGTTCCTGTGCGAAGAGGTACTTGCGATGACATCGTTTACAAAACACCGCCAGCGTGTCAGCGGTGGCTGCCACTCTTCGCCTAGTTAGAAGCATTCATGCATTCCCGGTTCCCATTTTCGAATGAATTTAATATTGTGATCGTTCTGGTGCTCTTTCTTCATTTAATTAATTCCCTGTTGACCATGTTCACTGATGACTTGATAGTAGTGTATTTATATGCCCCAAACCTTAGTGTACTTTTTTGTTGTGTTACGTCATTGAGCCTTTTATTTTTGCTGTTGTGTTTTGTTGCTTATTATTAATTTGTGGCCTTTGTACTTTTTTTTTCTCAATATTTGTACTTAGCTATTTTCTGTATGCTCACCCTGCGAAAATCCCTTCCTGGGATTGCAGTATTAATAAATAAATTAAATAAATAAAAAAAGAAACTGCTAACACAAACTGCGACTTTCTGCTCTTGCCGTCAGCAAGCTATCGCGCCTTTTCAGGTTACGCGCATTTGTGTGAACCTTCAGCAAATTTCTCTGATTCGTCGCGCTCCGTTGAGCCCAGACCGTTAAGGGTGAAAGCGACCGAGCTTAAAAAGTAAGAGGGGGGAAGCAGCAGCGGGAGGAAATGGCAGAATGCCCACCCCCCTTTTTTTTTCTTTCTTTTCTAAAAAACCGTTCACTTGTAATTATTTGAATCTGTTACTGCTGCAGCCATCTGTCGCCTTGCTAATTAGCGTCCCTCGGACACTGGCCCCTTTTTGTGGGAATTAATTCAAATGCTTGGCGGTGTCCCTGCTTCTCCGCGACGTCCCGGTTAAGCCTTGAAAGAAAAGTCTAGTTGATGCGTAATCAAGGACACACAGTAAAAAGGAAAACAGGGATTAGAAATTAAAACAAAATCACCTTCAATGCGAGGCTTCGATAGCGGTTTCCTTCATAATTCGTTAAGTCTATAAATGACTGTTTTCGTGTTACCATTCACGGAAGGATTTCTGGTTGCTACTCACTGCTTGCATGCGAGAGAAGAATGTTAGGCCTTCGTCTTCGTTGGACGCAGCCTCTTAGACGACCATCGGCGCTGACATCGCGACCCCCTAGACAGCCCGACATCGGTGGTCCACCAATAGCTGTGGTCGCGATGAATAGCTAGCGAAGCCCAGATTTGTGTTGGCCTTGCAAGCAGCGACTTCTGTGCTGTGGAGCTAAAGCTTTAAAGAGTTCAGCCGGTCGCGCTCGCACAGTTCTGCACTCGGCGCAGGTCGTTTCTTTTTGGCAGTTATTTACTCTTTAACTAAAAAAACATTACGGTACTGCCAGCTATGCCCATTGATCTTAGTGCCGAGAATGGATGGCCCTGCGCCTATTAGAACCAATTCGGCGGTATGCTGCTTTCTCCATTTGCATCGCTGCATACATGCATTACGGACTCATGACTAGCCTGTCCTTGTTATAAAGTTTTTCTTCATTTTTAACCTGCTTCTGCATCAATGTTTTTTAGACATAAACCATAGCACAAGTGTTTGAAAGCCAGTTCTGCCTCGATCAAGCACAAGAAATATTATATAGCTTTGCTGAGCGCAACGCAGCCACCAACCACGCAAATTTGTCGGTGTTGCGTGCAAAGCAGTAAACAAGCTCGAAATGGTCCCATTTTTCTATATTCCGCTGCGACTCTGAAACCAAGCGCAGTCGCTAAGATATTCAGAAGTTATTCAGTATTCAGACGCCCAGGCTAGATTAATATAAAACATTCACGCGCCTCCCAGCGGTTCAAGCTGAGAACGTGAGCGGAGAATTTCTAGAATGACGGCAGGTGTCCCTGTAGTTTCCCTTCCTTCGGTACGCAAAAAAAAAAAAAGAATTCACACTTTAAATCAAAAAGTCGCTCTTTACGTTGAAGCCGGTAATAACAGGGTCATCTATGGCACTGAGAACCAGCAATTTAAACAGTAAATTTAGTGAACGTTCATGCAACATTCATGATTCTGCTCTGGAGCATTAGAAGTGTTTTTTCCCCTCGAAACAGGCTCGATCGGGAATAGAAAATAAGTTAATTTTTGCTGCAATACTAAGGTCGTCTATTTCTCTTACTTTCGGAAATAAGGCTACGACAAGAAGTTCCTCATTACGCTTAGAAAAACATTTTGGCAAATTTTATGTCAAGTCGTAAATCAGCGACATCAGGCGGGTGTACAGATCAAAATGAGCCTAATCCACGCATCAGAGCAAATCCCCCCCTGCTTCCCTTTTTTTTTTTTCTTCGACTCGAGCTTTAGCAGCTTGCTTTGTGTAGAGCGTCCTTTCATTTGCACCTTCTCGAGCTGTATAGGGACAGGTCAGTGGATGGTCTAAGCCTAGAAAGGAATGATAGCAAAGTGATAATCAGTCTAGTCATTTAGAAAGTAATAATGCTCCTATGCGACATTACCATTTCACGATTTTATTGGGCTATTTTGTATCGGCTCCCTAACTTCAATATTCCTGAGAAAATTGTATGCGCAGACAGTAAACCACCGGCAACTGATTGCCGTGCCATTTCGTGTATACTGTCTGCGTCTACAATTTTTATAAGAATCAATTATCAAAGATGCCACATTGAAATAAAATGGACTCGTGGTCTCATACCTTCTAACTACTTTGCTTATTGCTGCCGATTATACGACAATAAGAATAGGAAAGGCTAACACGTTGTTTAACATGTTTTTTCTTTGCCCGCCGTCTTGGATGTTGTAGGCTTTCTTTTTTCGTTTGCGATGTTATGCGCTGTAAAACACGATATAATAACTATCGTTTCAGGGAGGAGTGTCTCATCTTATGATGGACGCTCGACATTTGCCTCTAGCTTTGGCGCTGCCCACGGCATCCACGGAAGCTTGCTTAGTAGTAAAAAGGACAAAACGTCGTCACCAGTGGCGGTATAATTCTGCAGTTGCATCCTTACGTTATGATAGTAGTGATGTACATTTAAGGTATTAAGACAGAACACGAAAACCGTTCATGTACCGCTGATTAATTGTCACTGAAGGAAAGAGAAAACGCTAACAAAATAAATTGAAAATAATTTGAATTGTGTGCCTAGCCTGAAGTGACTAACGAATTGATAATTCTCTTCACTCTTGTTATAGAATAACAGATGCTAGATGTTTATAAGGTAGAAACGAACGGTTGATAAAAATCCGTCGTCAACTAGACCGACCGCAAAAGCTGGCACAAGAAGTTTCCCCAAAAGGCGAAAATTACTACGACTTGCATGAACTGCCTGACAAACGTTCAACTAACCGCAGCAAAATGCCCTGCGACCTTTTATAATATGCGATCTCCTTTACGTCTTAACCGCTGGCGCTGCTGTCTGTGGTTGTATTGAGAAATGCGGATTTCTAACTGCTTCTGAAATCGCTCGTTGCGTAACGTGATAGAGCGTGACTTTTATGTGCGATTTTATGCCAGAGTGACTCGCGGTGCCATAATGCCACTGTGCTGGATTCGCTGAGCTGGACTCAAGCGTAATCACGAATATACGGCAGCGCGCCCACTTAACGAAGCAGAAACGACATCTGCAAACAAGCATTCGCTGCTGCGTACTCAGTGGCCCAGCAGCTTTGCAAAGGACTGCTGTTGCACAAGTTTTTGGCTTCGCGCATAAATAGCGGAAAAAGTTCTGCAAAGTAGGCCCCTCAGCATTACGAAATGCAAGATTGGTGGCAGAGCTACTGACGACGTTCGAAATCTGAAATAACCGCAATAAAATGCTCTTTATTTTATTTTACGAAATGTGTAAATAGCGGCAATGAACCTACAGACTGGCTACTTGTTGCCAGGCTTGGTCGTGTACAAGATATAAATTTACGCCCAATAATTCCTATACTCCTGAAAATAAAATTTATTTCGGTGTTCGTTTGTAAAGCTTAACCTATGACCTACTATCGCTCTACGTGTAATCACATGTAGAAGAAAATGTGAGCTCTTGTCAGGAATTGCGAGACAAAGGAAAAAGCAAAGACTCGATAGAAGGGAAGGTAACATTATACTAATCTCCGTTACATCAGCACGGGCATGTTCCCATCTAAGTGCCAAGCAAGACCAGGAACAAACGGAACTTTCCATCGCAATAGCGTGTCACTGGTTACATAAGTAAGATAAGCCCCATTGCTTAGCGTGATGCCTATAAGGCTACGGAGAGGGAAATGCGGCGGCAGATGAAGCATGCTATGTGAAAATTCCTTAGGGCAATACTTATGTAACCATGCAGATTGAGGTATACGCTGCAGTGTTGTGAAGACATCAAAAATCAGAACAACAAACTATATCCTTCTAAGATACATCTAGTCTACGAATAGTCTGATATCAGTAAATCGTAGACGCAACTCAGATTAGGATGAAGACAAAGGAAAAAATAAAGCATCGAATTATTTCTCATGAAGAAAGAGCTTTCCGCGATATAACCGACCGGTTGGATGATGTGTCAAGTTAAGCAACTCGTGAATGGGCGATGCTCTCTTCTCATGGAGCCAGCAGTCACAGAAAAAGAGGCGAGGTATATTGGACTAGCACAACCGGTCTAGTTTTATCGTTGCACGCTGCCTTTAGCCACAGTTTTTCGTCATTTTCGCTGACTCACCTCCTGAGCTGATGCGATTCAGGAGGCGAACAAAGTGGTCCCGCTCCAAGCGAAGAACACTGTTGCTTGTTTTGTGCGGAACTTCCCGCCAAGAGTCTTTTCTTTTTGGAATTTTTAACGTATGCATTATTTCCTTCTCAGCTCATAGATGCTGTCATTTCGAGACATAAGGGACAACGATTGATGCCGCTAGTGATTGTAGCATTTACCAACGTCGGTAGGCCTGACACTTCCTTGGCCCCTCAAGACCGCTTTCTTCTGCCTTTTACTTTAATTATTACAAACAGAGAAGCTTTTGCAAACTAGATTTACGTAGGATAAAAATACATTGTTTTCAGGGCTTTACCACTTCGGTAACGCCACAAAACGACTGAAATATGCCGAAGTGCATATGTTTATATTTGATGAACTGCTATTCATTTTTCACTCAATAAGCCCCTGAGGTGAGTACTCGGTCGACTCTAACCAAGAAACTTTAAAGTAGCCTGACATTTAAAGTAATGGTAAGGCTTCTTTCCAGTCTGCAGCTTTTCCTGGAGAAATTACGGAACATGAAGAGCAGTGTTCAGCGATATTATTTTCTGCTCTAGAATACCCATCTTCTGCCGCACTTGAGCCGAGCTCGCAAAACTCGCCTGTGTAAACGTCAGGTGTTTTAGCAGTGACCAAGCGTGAGGACTAAATACTATTATTCTCATTGGCACGGTCCTGCACGAGCAAGAAGGATAACGAGTGAACTTCTATGGATAATTTATAAACCATTATGTTCCTGTCATTGCTTTCGAATGCGAGGGTGACAAACGCCTTAAAAGTCCCGAGTTAACATCGTATACTTTATTACTACGAGCCTCACGCACACAGTGAAAACAAACTCAGTAGTGGAAAAATATATGATTTACCGTAATATGGACACGCATTACAAACGAGTAGACCCGTCCGTAACAGATAAAATAACAGATTCGCTTCTTCAATACTCTGCTCACATCTTGGCTTGACTGAAAAATTGTGTAGGGCAGATTCTCGAACTGTGTTAATGTCCTGCTAAGATCTCTCATATCGTCTTTTATTAGACTCGTCCCATTCTCTTAGAACAGCTCGATGGGCCACACAGCGTTGATCCTTACGACATTACTTGCAAGCAAGGGTCAAGAGTACGCCACCTGGTTATCGCACCTTCTCGACCTTGTACCGCTCGATTCAGTTCAGAGCGTCAGTAAGCTAAAAAGCAACGCCAATGCTAAAATTCTAGAATATGGGTGATCCGCGCGCTGGACTGAAACTTATTCAACTAACCATCAAGTCAAGCGCGGTGACCCCTCAGGCTTTTGCCGGCCCAGTGGGGTTTAACAGTGCATATCTGTTTTCGTCTCAAAAAACAGTATTTGACGAAAATATCTAAATTTTGCTGGTTTTGAAACGCGACGCGAATAATGTTTCCACATAACATACAAAACCCTTCTGCTATAGCCAAGGAACCGCAGTCTGCAGGTCGCTGAAAGTCAGTATCTCAGGCGCCAACAAATTACGTCCGTGTCAAATAACGTGGCCATGTCCCCATTCCCCCCAATTATAAAGAATTCGCTGGAATGTAAAACAACGAAACTAGGTTACGCGATAAAAGAACGCAAACGAAGTTAACAAAGAAGCTGCCAGAGCGTGGAACCCGTCTGGGATAAAAATATGAAGAAACTAAACTCCTCCTACAAAGTGAATATTCCCTCCACCTGCTTTTCTCGTCTCCCTATGCCCCGCGTATTTTGTCACCGCCATTTGCTCGAGAAAGACCCCTTTTGAAAACCCGGAGGCCATATTCTTTCTTCAGTGAAATTTCCCATTTTTTGTTTTTGGTGTTGCTACCGCCTCCCTTTCAGTCTGTCACTGAGCGAACAATAAATGGTATGCAAGAAAGAAAAAAACACTTTCTTACATTCGCCTTTGTTTCGGCGCGTTGCCCGGTAACCTCGTTCTGCAACGGCAAGAAATGTCCGCTGCCATCCCGACACCGCCGTTTTCGGAGAAAGGAAACTACACGATATAAAGTGAATTTTCTTGTCGTGAAAGAAATTGGAAAGCGCAATTGGTTTCCACGTGTAGCGCAGGACGTAGAACATGCAACGAAGGAGACGGCCCATTCAAGTAGAACGATAGTACGGTCTCAGTTCTCTTAACTCTGGGACAAAGCATAAAACTGGGAAAGAGTTTTAACCGATGGGCCAACGAATGAATGTGCTCAAGGCACACCTACAAAAAGGGCATCTGGTATAGTTATTTTAATGTATATTTTTATTTTTTAATATATATATATATATATATATATATATATATATATATATATATATATATATATATATATATATATATATATATATATATATATATATATATATATATATATATATATATATCAATAAAACCAGTTTCATACAACTGGCAGTCGCCTTGCGCACTACAGGAAATTTTTTGTTTTGCAATTACTTAATTAGCTAATTTTGTGAATTTTTCTAATTTATGAAATATTCATCTTAGACCAGAAATGTGAATTGGAAAGTTGTAGAGCACCTTCAGAAACCCCCATTTCATTAATTGCGACAAAGAAAATCTCACGTGATCTTTATTTCCGGGCTCAGAAGAAAGCCCGCGAAATACAAATAATACCACGTGACTAGTGCATTTGTGCGCCGCGATTGTGGTGCTCTCAGTCGTGGTTTGAGCGAACGAAATTAGCTGCGGCCGTGTCTTCTTGGCCCCGTTAAAGCGGCAGGCCGATATGCCTGCGATGGCTTCTTCGCCCGCGTCAGACAGCCGGCCCACGTGACGGTGCAGTAGCAGCGAGAGCGGCGAACAGAAACCACCGACATTCTAACAAGGCCTTTGCGTCACCTTCTCTCTCATCAGCGAACGTAACGACAAACGGATGAGCGATAAGGTATCAGCCACTGAATCTGCGCATACAGGCTTGGGTAAAGGGGCGAGATGACATCATGTGACTCGACTAAAATTAGCGCTGCACCTTCATTTGCCGGTTCTTTATCGCCATCCGCCTGTCGTGATGTGGGCTGCTGCGGTGTGCAGGCCTGGCCAAAATCGCGGTGGCGACGGGCGAGCTCGAGCTCGCTCGAACCATCGCCAAGCACCGGACGCGATATTCGGAGGTCGTGGGTTCGGCTCCCACCATCGGCACGTTGTTTTTTCTTCTACTTTGTGTTTAATTATCTTTCCCCTAAACAGATTACACTACTAATTTCTGTGATTATCCAAGTAAACATTAAAAAAAAAAAGACAAAGAACCATCCCCAACGCTTTCTTTGGCCTCGCCGACTGTTGGCTTCTTTCCTTCATGTATTATAACGAGCACCCTCATTTCCCCTTAATTGATCTGTATATATATATATATATATATATATATATGTGTGTGTGTGTGTGTGTGTGTGTGTGTGTGTGTGTGTGTGTGTGTGTGTGTGTGTGTGTGTGTGTGTGTGTGTGTGTGTGTGTGTGTGTGTGTGTGTGTGTGTGTGTGTGTGTGTGTGTGTGTGTGTGTGTGTGTGTGTGTGTGTGAGAGAGAGGGAGGCTAATATGTCCCGATGAGGCGTTGAACCACAAAGAGCTTAAGTGTAGCTTAATACCATGCTTCGAATACACGAAGCTTAAGATTACCTCTTATCTGTTAAATCGTCCTAGTACTTTAGATGAAGGCAACCACTTTTCCAAAAGGTCTTGCTGGCCAGCTTGCGCTAAGTCCGTGCACTTCCTTATGCGTGTATCTCAAGCGGAGTTAACTTACGCAGTGTGCTTCCATGGGTGCCTACTTTTCACTTGGCACTGCCACATACGACTAAGACACCAAAATTTGTGTCGCGGAAACAATTTAGCATTCCTTATGCGGTATTGAGAACAAGTTCGGTCAAAGTGGAACCTATATGCTTACCGCGTCCACGCGAAAAATAATTGGTGCAAGGTACCACGAATACAGTGTAGAATTATTCGCTCTACTTCCAGCGGGCACTACAGTAACAATGAGGGCGTCCAAGCTTAAGCTTTGAGCGGCAAAGCGTTTCTATAATCAGATTCGTCGCTGAAAGCAGTTCATCACACCGTTATTTTTCCACGGCCAAAGAAAAGAGAAAGACAAGTATGCCAATGGCAAGCACGGTCGCAGAGTAGCGATCTACATAATCGTCGGGGAATTATTCATCTCGGAATCGCCAATACAAGAACGTCCACGCACTGCCGAACTCTGTTGTCTGAAACTGTTAGCTAAAAACAACCAAAAAAAAAAATGCACACAAGCGAAAAACAAAGATCAGGATGTCCTGGTTGCTGATGATGAACTAGATCTGGGTCTCAGCTGGATGGCGACAGAAATAGTAACGTGCCTCTAGTAGTTGACTGCTTGGCTCTTTTTGTGCCATGATAGGTCTCTCTTTTTGAACCAGATATCATCATCATCATCAGCCTGACTATACCCACTGGAGGGCGAAGGTCTCTCCCATATTTCTCCAATTAACCCGGTTCTGTGCTAGCTGCATCCACTTGACCCCTGCTAACTTCTTAATCTCATCCAGCCACCTAACTTTCTGCCGCCCCCTGCTACGCTTTCCTGCCCTTGGAACCCAGTTTGTTACCCTAAGCGACCACCGGTTATCCTCTCTTCGCACTACATGTCCTGCCCATGCCCATTTCTTCTTCTTGATTTCCACTAGAATGTCAGTAACTTGAGTTATTTCTCTGACTCAATCTGCACGCTTCCTATCTCTTAATGTTACCCCTACCATTTTTCGTTCCATAGCCCTCTGCGTTGTCCTCAACTTAAGTAGAATCCTCTTGGTTAACCTTCACGTTTCAGCCCGATAGGTAAGTACAGTTAAGATGCAACGGTTGTGTACTTTCCTCTTGAGCGATACCGGTAAGCTGCTAGTCATAATCTGAGAGTGCTTGCCAAATGCGCTTCATCCCATTCTTATTCTTCTCGTTATTTCCTTTTCATGATCCGGATCTGCGGTTACTACCTGTCCTAAGTAGACATATTCGCCTATTACTTCCAGTGCTTCGCTACCTAATGTAAACTGCTGTTCCTTCCCGAGGCTGTTGAACTTTACCTTGAACATTACCTTAGAACCAGATATAATGTGCTCCAATAAATTAGCTTAGATATGGTATACGTATACCAAAAGATATACGTTTTTAATTTTATAATACAAGGGATGCTTTGTTGCTGCAGTGATGGGCTCTCGGACAAAATGGTATGTTCAGGACCATGAGAAAGGCGCCATCTACACGGGCATCGAACAAGGCAATCGATAGCTTTGCCAGAATGTAGTATGTACATATTTTTTACTTCTTAAACTTTTCACTGTTTCATCCCGCTTGCGAAGGGAAACCAGCTGTAACAAGTTCAATTCTAACTGCACTTCTGAGTAATATATATTTACGTTTAATTTAGGCCCCATATTCTATTTGTGACTAAAGGTTTAGAAGCGACACTTCTGCGCTTTCGTATTTTGAGTGCCAGAGTTTTCTATGCAACTGCTCCTCGCCACGAATTTCATACAGACCCTATTTTATTTCTTTGTCGTTTTACTCATGTGAAAACGTTGCATTGCTTCGATAGATCTGCTGTAACCTTTCTTCTTCCACTGTACGACTATATAATACTCTTGCTTGTCCGGAATTTTCTATTAAAGCATACAAAAACAAACTTGAGTTCAGAACTAATTATTCCAGAGAAAGATTACAATGAAAATAGATTTATGCGTGTCAGCTCTTGTCAGCGACAAGAAAGTACGAAAATGGCGGCGAAAATAAAACAGCTTGATTGATAAATGATTGCGTTCATGAATCCTGTATACTCACGCTCACGTAAGTTGCGTCACTCCAGAATGTGACGCTGTGGATTAGTAGCGAAAAGTAAACATAAATTAGAGAAGCAGTAGCGAAGACAATGATGAAAGTGAGCTGGAATGAAAACATTCTACCTGACGCAGCAACGAAGGCTGCAGGCTCTCTGATGTGTGTGATACGAAGCAAGTGAAATAGCGAAGATGTAGGAGTGCGGCGAGAGCAGAACCCATGTCAATTATTGACTTGAGTTAACACCTTCATCCGCTGCTACACCGGATGCTATTCGGTTGGAGGTCTGAAGCAAATGGCTTGGAAGCTGAAAGCGAACACCTCCTTCTGTCGTAACCGCTCAATCTGGCGCTGTGTTTTCCTGTTTCCGGACTGGACAGCGGGAACTTAGCATCTAAAGATTCATTGAAGTAGGATGGACAGTTGGGCGAGTTGGTACATTTGCATAGTGGGTGGTACAGCGCGAAGAAACGAAGCACAAAAGAAGACAAGCAGTACAGACGAGCGCTGGTGTGTCGTGCTTCTTTTCTTTTGCGCTTCGTGTCTTCGCGCTGTACCACCCACTATTTGAGGATTCACTGGGTTTGACTCTGGACGAACTCTGAGCTATTGTAGGACCCATTAATGTTAACTGATGCATTGCTCAAGAAAGTACTGTGACCACTGGAGGGAAGCTGCGAACATTATTTCAATAAAATGAAAACCATTGCCTTTGAGCGTGCCAGAAACTTAAACGTGGCTTTAGTAATTTCTGACAGAGGCTGCTTATTTTGTTTTCAGTTTTCTAAGATACCGATGATAAGAGCCTTGAGGTTTGGTGCCATATTGCATTGTGATTTTCTTGTCTGCAGTTAGCCATTGTTTTCAGCCCTGCCGCAAGATGAATCAGCAGCGGCTGCGCGCGTGCGTCTTTTTGACGTGCGGCCATGTTTTTAGGGCGACTGATGACCTCCACCTTCATTTATACTTTTATCTGTTGCAATAAAGCGAGAACACAAGTTATTGTTGACGTAGAATAGTCGTCAGATTTAAAAATCGCCACTTGTTTGCGCCACATTGGTCAGAGCACGTTTATCAGGCAATGTGCGCCGGAGTAAAAGAAGAGAGAGAAGAAAGAGAAAACGTTTGCCAGCAGACGCGCTGCTGCTATTAAAGAGCAGGGCGTATTGCCATACCACTATACGCTACTGTGATAC
This sequence comes from Amblyomma maculatum, assembly GCF_055883805.1. NCBI lineage: Eukaryota > Metazoa > Arthropoda > Arachnida > Ixodida > Ixodidae > Amblyomma > Amblyomma maculatum. The sequence continues at coordinate 21,797,866 of NC_139345.1, read as the reverse complement.
ACTGGCGTAGAAAGGACACTGCGCTTGCCCAAGCAGCGGCCGCTGCATGCTTGCGCTCATCTCCTCGGGGTGGGGGATCACAAATTTGTGCGGCGAACGTCGTAGAGCTAGGGTCTCTAATGATTTCACAGCCATTAACTGTTTTTGCTAGAAAGCCTTAACACCAATGCGAACTTCTGTAAAAACAGGCTAAGCATACCAATGTGTATATCATTAGCCTGCTAAGCCGATTTACAGTGAGGACTTCGTTAATATTTCCTTAAAAGCAGTGTTTGCTTACCCAAAGCGATGCTGAAAGAGTTGGATACTGCGTTACAGTAACTAATACAAACAGAATGACAAAAAGCCCGATAAAAAAGTATGATAACTTTCTTTTAAATGTCACAGTAGGCGGGGCGAATATGAAACAAAGAAAGAGAACAGGTAAAATGCAATATCCGCAAAAAACAAACAAATAAAAACACGGTAGGCTTGTAGATCGGATGACCGAAAAAGGTCGAACTAGTTTATACCAGCTCCTATGACATCGCCATATCAAAGGTAGCGAAACTTATGATAGTGAACAGTCCCTAAAACGAGGCGCCCGAAATGATTCAATGAACAGCCAATATTTGGAACCTAGCATAATGCTAAGTCTTCAAGACTTACTTAGGCCTCTTTAATACCCACCAATGGCTTGCTTCGTCTTCACGATTAGAGCCCCCTTTAAGCAATCGCGGCCTAGATTAACTATACAACCGTGAGCAAGAGGAGAGAGTAAGAAGGAGGCAGCCATACGTGTACACGATCTAGCTGACTTTGCAGTTCTTGTACTGTACTTCAATTTGTAGGCAGTGGAGAGGAGAATGGGGCCGTGATCGAAACCAGACGGGTAGTGGAGACAATAAACGAAAGGCCACTTTGCTTTCAAGATACTTGTTGTAGTGCTTTGTGGTGTATCTTTTCTCAGCCGGTGATCTTCTGAACATTTTTGTATTGTGCAAGATGGACTGATAAATATGCCACGCCCAAAAAGAAAAGAACGCTGCGACATGAATTATTTAGTAAGGGGCCGGGGTTAGAACTCCAAGTTTAATGCAGTCGCCGCTTCATGAGAACGGTGGCTGTAAAAGCAGCCGCGTCCGATCGCGAGGCCAAGGGTGTAGCCAGATTTCGTCATACAAACTAAATTCCTGGTTCTACCTCAACATCAGGCGTGAACAATATTTCGTAGCACAAAAACGGTTTGCTTCCGCATCACATTCGAATACTGTTTCGAAGCGCTGAAACAGAAGACATTGATGTCTTCTGTTTGATGTGATGAGGTTTGGTTGCTGGGGTTTAACGTTCCAAAGCGACTTGGGCCATGAGAGACGCCATAGTGGAGGGCTCCAGAAATTTAGATCACCTGGAGTTCTTAACGTACCTTGACACCGCACAGAGCACGGGCGCCTTGCTTTCCACCTCGATCGAAAAGCGGTCGCCGCGGCCGGGATTCTATCCCGCTCACTTGGACAATGAAGTCGAAGGCCCTAACCACTGCACCACCACGGCGGTGTACAGAAGACATTTACACAAGAGTAATAAAGGTACATAAATACACACAAAAAGAAGCGAAGATGCAGCAGTGTTTTTGTCTTGTGGCTCAGCGTTTACGTAATGCGTGCTGAACGTTACACAATAGTTTGAAGCTTCAAATATGATATTGCTCTTAATAGACTGCATCGAACCATTTTTTCATGCTACCCACTTCTTTGATACCCCAATACGTGTCTGTAAAATTTATATTGTGCAGTGGCCTATTGGTTAGAGCACACTCCTCGCATGCGAAAGGTACGGAGTTTGATCTCAAGGGTAGCTAATTACCCACCAGTGATGCAATAGGTATAAGGTTTCTTTTGTTCTAATTTCCAGCTTATCTGTGATTGAAATGTTTTGTAAATGGGTCTGCGACCTCACATTGCGTAGACAAAGTCCCCTTAGCAAATATCTGAGAAAGCGAGTAGCGTGGCAAAAGAGTAGTTTCTTTTTTTTACAACTGCTGCTAATTTTATAGGCTGTGATGACGTCACGCAACCCAACAATTGTTTCTGCCTAATATCCGAGAAAAAGTAAGTAGAGAGAATGTGAGAGGTTTTCTGTTTAAGAAAATATGAAAATTGTGCTGAGGTTTCCATCCTTGCAGGTCGTTGTCGTTCAGTTGTGCTGTGTTTTCTCTCAAGCTTGCGGAGTGAGACAATTAGTGCCTTTTAAACAGTTTGTATATATATCCCTTACCGTAAATAACCGAGCGAAGTATAAATATCATGTATGAAAATAAGAAGAGCCGTGGAATAGCCGTCCGTCATGCAGATGGCAATGTGCATTTTGCACGTGATAAGTGCACTGAAAGTGTTTCGTTCATTAGAGAGGTGTATCGAGCCCAAAGCGAATCCCCTCAGCTGGTACTTGATGGTCTGACGCGCCTAAGGAAATTGTAATATAACCGTGTACACTTGTGTGGTCCTGTTGCATTGTATATAATTACCTGTATTTGTATACCTTCTAAAAAAGTAAAAACGACAAAAAAAAACTGTGGTTCATTGGTATAGTCACTCAGCTGCTCAACGTAGTACCGGGTTCGAACCCAGCCTCTTCGAACCCGCTCCATGACGCATTTTTTATTTTTTTTAAGGCTGAAAGTGGCGGCACAAAAAAAAAACAAGAAAAAAAAAACAAGATCGGGCTAGATTCTCAGTCGATGGGGGTGAGCGCCTGAGTGCTTTCGCACTAAAAGCTGTCCTCTGCCAAATAAAAATCCTTCTTATCGTCGGGAATATCATACCGCTGTGGTTCATTAAAGTCCATTAGAGTTCAAGATTTGCTCATGCTGTTTGTTATCCTCAATCTGTTTTCCTGTGGTCTCATGTATGGTATTTTATAGTGCCGTTAGGCTAAGCGGCGATTTTCTTCTCTGGTAGCACAAGTGCGATTGAAAATACGAGAGAACAACTGTACGCTTGCAATTCTCAACAATTTTTGTTCCGAGTTTGTTAAGTATCGTTCTGCTTGCAATAAATCTGTCTAAAAAAATATACCTTGAAAAATCACGCTCGCCTAGTAGAGACACTTTATGAATAAACCACATGTAAGCGCGTTTACCACGGTACCATACCTTAATTGTACATTTGCCAGAACTTCCCAAAGTAGATGCCTTCATACAGATATGCAATGCAAGTATTTTTTGAAGTCCCAAGCACATATATAAAGGCTGCTATCTTACTTTCATCCGATCTGTGAAGTTCGCCATACAGGCCGCCACTCATAAAGGTTTGTATAATAAAGACGAACAAGAGCCACATCCCAATATCTTGACACATACGATTACTTTCAAGGCGAAAGAATTAGGGTTTCATTTGGTTTTCGGAATTAAAAGTCCTGAAGCAACTCAGGCTAGTACTGAAGCCGCAATGAAGGACTCCATGTAACGGCGTTTACCCGGTGTTCTTTAGCATGCACCTCCGTAGCAGATTGCACGGGCACATTGCGTCTTATCTTCGTCGAAACGCAGGTGTAACGGTCGACATGGTCGCATCCGCGTCTCCCAACCCTAAACACTAAGTCAACGTGGCTGGGCGGAGCAGTAAAGGCCCGGTTCCGCGAAGAGGTCGGCATCTGTCGCACACTCCCACGATGGTATAACGTCGCAATCGCATGACCTAGAAGAGTAGGCGGCTCAAACAGCCCACAGTGGTCGTAAAATAGACCATGGAGTGATGGCGCTACTACACAATCACTCATGGCTCTACAGGGGCCTTACTTCATCACACTACTATTACGTAGTGCATCTGAAAAAAATAAAAAATAAACAGCTGTGTTGGAAACGGAGATGGTCGACATAAGAAAACAGTGATGCTCGGGCTGAAAACGCAGACTCAGTTCGAGTCCCTTTTCAAGACTTGGTCCACACGGCTGAAAATCGTGAACCAGGCGCGGCTATCCCGCGACCGCTGAGAAACGTCCGTTGAGTTTCATATTTTAGGTGCCTTACGCGACCACCTCATACCGCGTAGTTAGCATTGCTATCGCTTTCCGCTATGAAGGTTACCTGAGCATCAACAGCATTCTGTACGAGCACTACGACAGGCTTGCGGCAAAGCCAGACGATGGCCGAGTGGAAAGCGACGTACAGACACCGCACTTCCGTGGAGAAACGAGCGTAGTTCCGGCATGCCGAGGAAGCAGCGGGCACCGGATATTGTGCGGCACGTTACCAAGCTTGCTGTGCGAGCGCGCCGTTTCGTGAGACATGCGGCGTGTTCGCACGTAGCCGTGGTGATGTAGCGCCATTTCCAAGCATGCATGCCTTTGATATACTGCAGGGGCGCTTGGAAAAATGACTCAATTACGCTTGTGCGCTCGGCGTCTACGTGTGGGAGAGAAAGAAAGGAGTGGATGAGTTGGTGCACGGACCTCACATGAGCGCACGTCGGCGCATATCCGTGGACAGAAAATTTCCTCTGTTGATGACAGCCGGTATAAGTGGCACGACATAAGCGGCGCATGCACAAAAACCACTCGATCAAAGTCGAAAGAGAAGGAGAGTGGTAGAGGGAACTCTGTGCCCAGAATTCCTCCCTTCCTTCCTTTCCCCAGTCCGAGTGCGGCACGGGTGATAGGAGACCGTTTAGTTTAATTGCCCTCACTGGACAGCTATTCGTTTTTATGTTCGTGTATTATATCATTTCTACTTCGCTGTATTACGTCTTCTCCAATGCCTGCGCCGAGCCTTACTGCACACACATATGTATGCGCGAGAGAATCGACCTCGGCGCCCGAGAAGCGTCGATGACGTACGGACCCCGTTCCGACAACTGACCATCGCCGCGGTGAGAGGACACGCCCAGCCAGCGCACTCCGTGGGGACGCCGAAAGAAAGCAAATAATGCCGAAAAAAAAAATCACCGTCATAAGGAACCACGCCATCCCCGCCGCGAATCGACGCGCGAGCTGGAGCTCTGCCTTGCTTGCTGTTCGTTCCCGGCGCCCGTCTGCTGTCGTCGATAACTCATCTAGGCCTCGTCCGACGGACCTGCTCGACAGACGGCCTGGCGGCGGCGCGGCTGGGGAAAAGGGGTGTGCAAGCGTGCGCTAGTGAGCGCGATGCGTTGGACGCTCTAGGAGCTCGACTCTTGATGTCGGCATCGGAACAAATAGAACCAGTCAGACGGCTGTCGTAACGAAGTGCCGATGCAAGCCTTTAGCGTCACTAGCCTCCCGTTGCGCCACTGCAGCGCGGCCCGTTGTCTCTTTCGCATTGTCTTTTTGTTGACGTGTTTCACCGGTTGATGGTCCTGCAGTGCGGAGATGCCGCTCAATACAAGTTTGTCATTTGCTTCATTACGGCATCACAAATGTAAGGGCTCTATCCTCTGAGTGAGCTCTCAGACCTTCCCACAGATTTCCTTCGTACACTTTCTCTTTTAGGCGTTTTTTTGTGTTGTTTTTTTTTCATTGTGGGAGAAAAAAGTGCGATGGGTGCAGAGCGAGCTTCTTTCAATCTGGAACTCATTAAAAAAGCGGAGCTCACAGAAACATTTTGCACCAGGTGCACGTGATAGGATAAGCCAGTGAAGGCGGCAGAGGGTTGCTCAAAGAGAATGCTTATCTGCATTGTCCTGCTTAGACTCGTAATTTCTTGCCCCGACACTGAGGTTAATGCGAACAGAAATCCGCGCAGAAGACTCATAAGCGAATACAATCGGCGTGCGTAATAAAATGAATAAAAATTAAATAGCACAACAAACTACAATTGACAGCAAAAGATCCTCGTCGTAGTTTGCGTTTTAGAGTAGCTTGAACTGGTTGTGGCCTATTCTGCTTCTGGGCTGTCATATTCTTGAAGGTCAGCAAAAAAGAAGGACTCCCCGCAGGCGGAAACGAAAGGAACACCGGGACGAAGAAATGACGCATTCGACTTAGGCTGTGAGAAAAAGCAGCCGACTTTGTCCTATCAGCGGAGCTCTTCTATGTGTTTGATAAAATACTGAGTTTTTGAGCACAGGTTACAACGCATGGTGATAAATATACGACCCATGACATGCTGATGGAGCTCCACGATTGCATCAAATCAAATTTGCAAATTTTTTTCAATCACATTTATCATCAATAAGCAGTCTTTACATATGGCTCTTCAAAGAGCACCATCCTTGATAGTGGTTAGGTCTAAACTTATTGCATAATTATATTTAGGAGTGTTTAAGCACGCTCAGCAGTATACAATGAAAACGCTCATAAAGTTGCATGCACAGCTAACATCTGCAGTCCAGCCAGTGAGTGTTGAACTACACTCGATACCCTGCTTGACTCCTATGTTGTACCATTTCTTTATGCAGTCACGATCACACAGTACTATAAAAGAGTCACACGATGCTGTCTTCCTTAAATATTGCCGACCATGTAGCACTGGCATTTCAGCTTACTCGAACTGAATTATGCAGGATACGCTCCCCTCCGGACGGCTATTGTAGAATCTGCGCCAACTTTTCTTTTACGAGTTAACCTCCCTGCCTTTCCTGCTCATCTTCCTCCTCCTCCTCCTTCTCCTGCGCCAACTGTTCCCACGAAGTAAAATAACTGCGAGTTGTCCAGCTAAGTCCGCGTGACACCCCGCGCCCGCAACAAATTGACATCTGGTCCCATGGACTGGTGAGGCTCAGGGGGAATCAGCGCCTCGGCGAACTCCCCAGCCGCGAGGCGAAGGCGCCGCCGAGCAGGAGGGGGCGGCCGCCGCCGCCCTTCGTCTGGCAGCTTGACAGCTTTAGTGGCATCGCCCATCATTATTGCTCAGCGTGTTAAAATCCAGACTGGGGCTCGGGAAAAGTTTCGTGCGTCTGTGGTCTTTGGACCTTTTCAGTTTCGTGTTGCCTCGGTCTATCACGATGTTCGCTGACGTGACTAAAGGGTCGGCTAGCATCCAGTAGGATGCATATGTCAATTTGCCGGGGCCCCTACAGGTCAGTGATCGTACGTGCGGTCACGTTGTCATCAAAATGCATTACAAGTGCCACTGTACTATGTACATAGGCCTACATTGAGGCGAAAATAGGTTGGGAAACGGAAAGGTATAGCTCTCGGCCTGGTCACGTGTCCTCCGGAGCAAGAATAATGCACACAGTATAGTGATGCACAGTGAATATAACCTGCTTTGGAAAGGGCCGTGGAACGAAAAATGGTAGGGGTAACTTTAAGAGATAGGAAGCGTGCAGAGTGGATCAGAAAAATACCTCAAGTTACTGACATTCTAATGGAAGTTAAGAAGAAGAAATGGGCATGGGCAGGACATGTATTGCGAAGAGAGGATAACCGATGGTCGCTCAGGGTAACAAACTGGATTCCAAGGGAAGGGAAGCGTAGCAGGGGGCGGCACAAAGTTAGGGGGGCGGATGAGGTTAAGAAGTTGGCAGGGGTCAAGTGGATGCAGCTAGCGCAGAACCGGGTTAATTGGAGAAATATGGGAGAGGCCTTATATATGGGTACATATAATATGGGTATAGTCAGGCTGATGATGATGACGATGATGATGATGATGATGATGATGATGATGATGATGATGATTCTGCTCTCTATTGCATCGTACAAATGCTCCATATCTTGTACCTCAGTGTTATACATTAACTACCATTTGCATATACACGTTTAGTCCGCCTTTTGTAGCATAAAAATATGGCGCGCAAGTAACGAGAGATGCGCTTACACTCAGTCCCTCATCCCCTCGCATACTAACAAGCACGCACAAACAAGCGTCAAGAGAGCAGAGACAATCAAAACAAACGTGAACGATAAAATCACAGCAATGAGAGCTCTCTTTACAGCAAATAGATATAAAATAAAAGAACTGCATGATTGTTCTTCGCCAGCAATGAGGTGTTATTCCAATGCAATTTAGATATATTTGCTTAAACAAAAAACTACTTGCATGCTGAGCAAGTCTTCGAATTTCTTTTCCTCTGTGCTTTTTCCACCAATCCTGTAATTGCAACAGACGTCACCTTTTATGGAACAGCTGGAATCTCCTTTGTTCTACGGTGGAAACATCGTTGGTTGTGGTTTCTTGCATGTGATGCAAAAATGCTTCGTGTGCAACCATGGTAAATGCATCATTTAGCTCGACCACGTCGGAAGGCAATCGCGTAGTAATTTTCCGTGGTAGCCTGTGTACGCCCGAGCACTTGGAGGCCGACGCTCCGGACTGTAACAAAGGCGGTTCCATATTGTATGAGGGGCGGTCTTCAGGTTCAATAGTCAGCCGAGCAAAAGAATAGAGAGAGAATGTGAGGGCACAGTCTTGCCCTTTATGCAAGAATGCCTCCCAAGCCTGTCGGTGGGGGTGATTGATAAGCCTTGGCAGCGGGGTCACTGCTTTAAACAACGCGGTGCCCGCCAGACGTCACGCGCGAAGCCGTCATCCGGCGACACCGGCCAGTCGCTGTCTCCTCACAAACAGAGAACTCGCGGGACAGCCTAACCCCATGCTAAGGGCTTTGCTTTGTTCGTAAACAAGACTGCTCCATTTCTGTTTGACGGGGCGTAGGTGAAAAATTACTCTGAGCTTGCCGTCCAGTTCACTATAAATAACTTCACGGAATATTTATTTGCTTTATTATTCACTGTTTCTCGTGTTGTTAGCTTAGGTATATATTACATGGCTTCCCCTACAGGGACCGTCTGGACAGCCCAAGAGCCACGGCACTTTCCTGGCAGATGGGGCATTTTACACTAATCGCTCAGTATTAAAGGACTAGCACACCCATTGTCTCTGCTCAGGCCACGTTCCCTTCTTGCCACGGACAATGGGATAAGGTTGCATCCTTGTTTTGTCGCAGTCAATGTAGCTCGAAGCTTCGTTCTTATTTGACAACGCCCATTCTCCATTTCGCAAAACGCATTGTAGTTTATACGAGACAAGTAAACACATTTACCTCTCAATGACCGGCGTATGCTCACAAATAGCTCCCAGCTAGTATACACTGCTTGCTTGGTTTAGAGACAGCGAGTGCGGTAGCATTTGAACCGTGAATATCGCCGATGTTATAGCATGCCCCAGATCGCGGCCTGACGCTGTATAGCGGTGTACAAGTGCTAAGCCCCGTGTCTGTGCTGTCGAGCTCTGTTTCCATACGTGTCCAGTACTGCATTTAATTAAGAAGCATTTTTGCCGAACAGCTGTTCATTTCTGATGCATTTGCAAATTATTCACAACTGCTGGTCCAATTGGTCACATACACACGAAGTGAAAGGAGAAACAACCACAATGTTAACATGTGGGTTTGCGCACTGTTTATCTTAACATTTACGCAGTGCTTTCGTTTTTCTCGTTCGTGGCCTGGACGGCCAATGTAAGGAAAGGCTAACAGCGCTTATTGGCCTAGTGGTTGCGCATTAGCACGAAATGAAATATCCCACAACAAAACCACTGACTGAGCCATCCTACTGCACTTCCTGTATTATATATATATATATATATATATATATATATATATATATATATATATATATATATATATATATATATATAGCCTGCCCTACTGTAGATTCGATCTATTGGTTAAGTTGGGAACAAAGTAGTATTGAGTTGTTTCGTTTAAAGAGCCACCACTCTCTTGAATCTGACTAGGTATTGCATTTTAACCATAAAATCAGCCTGTTTGAGGGTTTGGTTTGGTTTTTGGAGCTTAACGTCCCAAAGAAACTCAGACTATGTGAGACACCGTAGTAGAGAACTCCGGAAATTTCGACCACCTGGGGTTCTTTAACGTGCACTGACATCGCGCAGCAGATGGGCACCTGGCTTTTCGCCTCCAACGAAAAGCGACCGCCGCGGCCGGTATTCGATCCCGCATCCTTGGGCACAGATGTCGAACTCCCTAACGACTGCACCACCCCAGCGGGTCATCAGCCAGTTTGAAACTACTGCTTTTCGTATGATGCTCGTTTTGAGTGAGAACAGCGTGGGGCTCGTTCGATCTAGAAAGCACGAGATTTGCAAACCTTTGAGTGTTGAAAGTAATATGACGCAATACCATATCTTCTTACAATGTTTTCAAAACGTGAGAGCAAAACTAGAAGAATATAACCTTGGCGTGTCATAATAAGCCAGAAAAGAAAGAAACACAACGAAACGAAATCAAATATGGAGCTGAAAGGCAGGATAGAACAAAAACATATAGCAGGATGAGTAGGCACAAGAAAAATAGTTGCATTATTAATTCCCTTCGCGGATACCTGCTTTAGACCTCATTATTCTATTAATGCATACCAAAAAAGATGTGCGTTCAAAGGCTTTGCATGAAGCGAATTGTAATGAAATGGTGACTGCCTGTTAAACACTGCTCTTGTGCAAACTCCTGCCAATGCCAAGCAGCCCAGGCCTAAATACGGTGTGTCTACAATAGCCACCGCCCTCACCCCCCCCCCCCCCCCCACACACACACACAAACAAAAGGGGTAAAGATGTATGAAAAGCAAATCCCAGTAGAACGAAGGAATCCAGTGCAATCTCTTTTGTAATACTTTCAACAACAGTACTTTTTATTTATGTTGAAAACGGACGCACTAAGCAAGATTTACTTTTCGCGTGGCACATGAACGTTTCTGGACGGTTATTCTTTATTTTGGTACTCTAGTGTGTCTGCGTTCATTACACGCACTGTACCAACGCTCCTATGACAACAAAGCATTTCCCGTTTCGAAGAAGCACGGGACAACAAACAAAAGCTATCAATGCCAGCCAAGATCCAAGTTGAGGCGGAAAGGTTTCTCGGGCGGTAACGATGGAGAAGCCGCCCGGTGCTGGTTTTGGCGGATTGGCAGGTGAGCCATGTTGAACGGAGAAAACAAGCTCCCGCTGGAACGGCTTCACTTTTGCCGAGCTCAGCGGCTCGCGAGCAGACTGCAGCTATCGAACGCAGCAAGGAAATAAACACAAGATGAACAGAGGGAAGGTACGGTAGATAATTTAAAAAGAAAGAAGAGAACCAGGAGAGAAAATTGCAAAGAATTGACGCTTCGATTCTCCCACGGGGTGGTACACGGCGAGGCCTCCCCGTGTCCCGTTTGTGTTCGCCGGGCTACTTTCGTGTCTTTGAGACCGAACCCCTACGGTTCCTATATATTCGTCTCTCCATAGCACAGCAATTTCTGTTCCATTCTGTTCTGTTCTTCCTTCCGTCCGAGGCGCTCACACTGCCCGCGACAGCGCCAGCACGTCAAGCTGTCTTAGCCAGAGAAAAGAATTGCGCCGGTTTACTTTCGTGGGCCAATAGCTGTCGCTACATGACAGCGCGTCTGGTGACTTTGGGACAAAGGTTTGAGCCGATGCGCGAATCGCCGTCGCACAGCGATTGTCTCACGGCATCCAGGGCAGAGCCTTGCACTCAGAAAAAAGTTAGAACAAGTCTACAAGAGAAGCTTCTCGTTGAGGCAGTGAATCAAATCGACAATGCCTACTTCACCGTGCTCATATATACGCCACTCTGTTTGGGGAGACAGCCGCCTGTTTCAGGGCGTTTTCACGAAGATTCGTTGTTTTATTCTAGTTCTCTAAAGCGTTTCTTGTAGTCGTAGCATTCCGACATTTCTTTCATTTTCCAAAAAAAGAAAAAAAAAGCCTGAAAGCGAGAGAAGATGTGAAACCAAGAAAACTCAAACTCGGACTAATTTCTGGTGTATACTTCACACGCGTAGAAATATTACAAAGAAAAGAAGCGATATATAAGAAGCCGGATAAGAATGAAGGGAAAACCCTGCTTTGCAATCAACCCATGAAGCAACCCTAAAAGGTTTTCACGAAACACGAGTTGAATATGTCGCATGAGGGAAGAGCCGAGTGGTTCTTTGTATCTCATTTACACTACGCAAAAACAATGCGATTAAAATGCTGATGGTTAAGCCTAATTAAACCTATAGTGCGTAAACGAAAGCTTCGTTACTCATGCTTACACATGGTAAAAGCTCTTTATTTACAGATCGATTGGTTCTTTGGATATTGTGCACCTGACAAACGAGGGCACGCACCGCGGCTTTTCTTTGCTGCGGAAACAGTACGGCGCATGCGCTGCTGGCGAGGACGTCACTCGCGGCAATGCGAGATGAACGGCGGCGATGGCAATGCAAATGTTTGGAAGAGGTTGCAATGCTTTATTAGCACAATATGCCATGCCAAACAATAAGAAATTCCGAAGTGCATGCTCTGAGCTTATGCATGTTATGTCACATGTGTAGCCTTTTATTTAAATTATTCTCAAGATGGCTATCCTGAAGCTAGCGGCCAGAATTCAATGCGCTGCTATAAAAAGATAGTAATGGCTACCACGGCCTTGTAATTTGTCTACCATATTCGACAGCAGTTATCGTTTATTAAAGATCGAAAACCCAACACACAAACAAGTTCACGCATTAGAACAAGGTAGATCAAACTCATTAGATAAAACCATTGGATCGCTATACGGGCTCTAAAATTGTTAGGGCACGTGACTGCTGAAACCAAGACATGGATTCAAATACCAGCCGCGGCGGCTGCTTTTCGATGGAGGCGAAAAACAAGAAGCCCGTGTGCTGCGCTATGCCAACACATGTTAAAGAACCCATGGTGAGCGAACTTTCTGGAGTCATTCACTCTGTACGGCGTATTTCGTAACCTGAGGCGTATTGTGGCGTTAAAACCCTATGAATCAAACCAAGCAATAAAAATATTGGTTAGAGGGCTCGAAAGATAACTGCTTACTATCCACTGGCTCCAAATACAATAACCTGAGGCGTATTGTGACGTTAAAACCCTGTGAATCAAACCAAGCAATAAAAATAGTGGTTAGAGGGCTCGAAAGATATCTGCTTACTATCCACTGCCTCTAAACACAATTTTGGATTTCATCAGTCCACAAATTTGTTATTTTGCACTTATTCTCAAGGGAGGTTCGAACTCTTGCTTAGCCTAACGCAGCGACAATGCGACGAAGTTTAATACCCCCAGCATATAATTTTGTTTTCTGTAAGGCTGTTCAAAACAGCTTACGCGTCAGCCCTTTTGTCAACTTCTCTAAAGATTATATTTTATAGCTCATGCAGATGAGGGAAGTAAGGCGTCTGCTCTGGCGAAAAAATGGCAAGAATTAGCATTCCTTGCTGCTGGCGAGTAGATGTACTTTTTCCTTGCGTTTATATAATGGACAGGCTTTGTTCTAGCATATACAGCAAAAGTTACACAGCTAAAAAAAATAAAATAATATGGCGCCACTAACCCACCATTAATACCGGAAAGAAAAAGACAAGCTCGATATATGGGCGGCGCTCGAGGTATTTGCCTTTCTGAGGAAAGTGACAAAGGGTACAAAAGGAGGTGGAGAAAACTAGGCTGTATGAATGCATAGCATCGCCAGTCTCAATCATTCTTCTCTTTCTAACGTGTAAGTTCTTCTTTTCGCTGAGACCGCCTTTAAAAGCCCGACGATCGCACACAACGAAGTAGAAAATAAACTAAGAAGGTGAGAGATTTGGGCATCAAGAGACCCTCTGATGCGCCTTGTATAGAGAAGAGGAAGATGAAGATGGAGCTTTGCGATGGACAGCGAAGATGGAAGTAATGTGAAGGAGAGTGAGAGAGAGCCGACGACTGCAGCATGGCGTCACTATCATGCACGAGACAATGCAAACAAGGCACTCGCCCCCACCCCTTCGGCCGAAGACGCTCCTAATCCCAGCCTTATAAATTGGGCCCGATTTATGCGCCGTCCAACCCACTTCTCCTTCGGGAGAAACTTCCTCTAACTTGCATTCGGGTCCCGTTTTGTTCTTTTTCAGACAGACGAACCCGAAGGCGAATCGATTTGTCGCCGACTGGACTGCAGCAGCTCGCCCTCTCCCTTGGGGCTGCGTTTGCGTCGTCCGACTGACCCTGGCTGGTTGTGTTGTTCCAGAGCATTGGTAGCAGTGGCATTTCCCTCTCTTTTCCACAGCCGCCACCGTCACCACAGCCGCCAGGCCGGCGACGCCACTGACGACGATGGGGAATATTTCCGCTGCGGAAGGCAGCTGGTCTCTCGCGTGAACCTGAGACCTTCTGGCTGGTTCCAGCTTTTCCAGTTCACGCGCATTTTCGGCTGCATTTATTCTTGTGGTCAGAGGAAGAAGATGGCCTAGAAGGTCGTCTGCTCGTAACCCCATGCTTTCACTAACCAGTATTTGTATTCGTCTCAGCAACGCAAAACCCGGCACGATCACCAGAAGGTTCTTAGATGGCAATAGTTGATTCAAGCGCAGTCCGGGTGATCGCTTTGATCGTGAATGGGCTACTGCTGATTCCACGTGAAATGGCTTGAAGCAGACTGGTTTAATCAGAACAAAAAAAAAAAAGTGCTCTGATTGTGCATATTCTTTAATGCGTTTGACCAGCGCTGCTTTTACAGGTTTTTATTTATTTATCCCCTGAAGGCGCTAATTGTCTGGCGCCACGCTGGTGCCCGCTGAGCTCCACTAAACATCTTTATGCCTATTCTTATCCTTACCCCTCTCAACGAAGTGACTATATTCAGTGGGTCAACTAAGTCAGGAACTGTCCAGTAATCATTTGATACACGAGTGAGGAGCGCACTTATGCTGCGCTATGCTTGTGGTGGTGCCATTTCTCAGGGTCACATGACCGTCGCTGATCCCATGTGGATAACTGTATACTCACAGGGACGTCATTGCGCACTGTCAGTGAGAGGCGCTCATTGGCTGATGCGCCTATTTCCAATTGGGAAGACATTAGGAGAAAAGCAGCTTCCTATACTAAGACACCTCAGCGACAGACTGTGACCACGTAATGTCGGTGTGTAAATGAAATGCGGACATCGGAAAGAGTCGAAAAATTTACGGGGGCACTTTGGACCGCTAAAATGCGATAAGGCGAAAGTCTTTATAGCGCGGTGTTCCGTAGCCCTCCATTGCGGCACCTCTTTCTCTTTTTCGTCTTTCACTTCCACCTTCTTCCTTTTCCTTACGGCTCGGGTCAGGTATCCGCGAGAACTGTCCCTGTCACTCACCTTATCGTTCACCTGAACCACGAGAGGGAAAGAAGAAAGAGAAAGAAAAGATGCCTTAGTGGAGGGTTTCGAAGCAATTTCGACCACCTGGGTACAGTGAACTAGAATATTCACTGTAACCAGGGGATCTTTAACGTGCACTGACGTCACAGAGCACACGGACACATTTACGTCTCGCCTCCATTCGGTTCAGAAGGTGGAGGTTTAAACTTTGGAGTTTAGTGAACATCGCAAAAAAGACTCAGCAACCACCTTCAGTAAATATCGGCTAAAAACTCGACAACCACCGCGCTATAAAGGCTTTCGCCTCATCGCACTTTAGTGGTCCGAATTGCCCCTAGAAATTTTTTCAACGTACTCTGCTGATCGCCTATCATTTGACGGTCGGCACTGGCCACGCTCGAAGCGCTAGTAGCGCGATAACGTGATAACGTTCCATAATACCGCCGATGACAAGACTCCAACACATGTGCGGAGAGCACGGACAGCTATTCATTCCCGGTGACGTCACGGTCATGCTACGTAACTTGACTGGCGACGTACAGGCGACATCACGGTCACTTAATGGAACGTCATCAATTGAACGTCGGATGTGCTACACGACGGATGGAGCCGCTCAAGAGACGTACGAGCGTTAACCAGCTCCACTCCAAAATAATCTTGGATTAATCAGGTCGGTGCGTCTTATAAAGCAGTTTAATCTTGCATGTGCTTTGTGATGTCTCAGAAACACGAAATAGCAAATTTAACGCCTACATTTTTAGAAATATGACTACCTGGGCGTTGCCAATCTTCTGGGATCCCCTTTTCACGCGCTAATCTCTTTGTACGGATTATGAAAGGTGCTACAAGCTGTTAAAGATCGAGACACCATGGGTGTATGGTGCACACAACTATAGACCCCTCAAGTAATATTCAGCTTTATAATATTGAAGTAATATTCGAGGTCACGCTCAGTGTGAAGTCTTTCCATCGGGGGTATGCACGATATCTTATTAAATATGAAATAGAGACTACAAAGCAATGTTCTCAGATTCGTTAAAGTCATCTTCTCTTTCTTGAAGCCTTCTATCACCTTCAGTCCAGGTTTTGAAGTGTGGATAGGTGCAAATGTCTGTACCGCATTTTTTGGCCAAGTGAATATGGAGGAAACGCTTGCACTTTTGTGAATAATACCGCATCGCCGGACTAAATGTAACCAAAGTTAGAAAAACAAAATTGAGCCTTACCCTTCGGAAACCAACTAGCAGCAGTTCAGAGTCGCATTGTTTAGCTTTCTGTATTTTTTTGTTCTTGAAATTTCATTACTTAGCAAGTAACTAACTTTTTATTTACTGGCTTAAGAAGAAAGTATGAACGTAAATGTTGTAGATTAACTAACGTTTTATTTACGAGCTTAAGGAATAAAGTATGAACGTAAATGTTGTAGATTAAATAACTTTTTACTTACTGGCTTAAGGAAGAAAGTATGAACGTAAATGTTGTAGATTAACTAACTTTTTATTTACTGGCTTAAGGAAGAAAGTATGAACGTAAATGTTGTAGATCTAGTCAAAAACTGGCTAGTCACGTTGTTTTTATCAAGCTAGCATTTACGTAAAGTAATAGTTTTGCCAGCCTAACATGATACCTGGCGCAATAAAAAAAGAGAGCTTCTCAGTGATGGCAGCGCCACTTCATAGTCGCAAGACGCACTCTGGTAATCAGATCTGCTTTTCAATGTAACGCTCTCTGCGATGTAGCGTTACGTACACACTTGAGGAATGATTTAAAGTAGCAGCTGGTCATGTCACAGTCCTTTTCCTTTAAGGCCAATGGATAAAGCTACATAACTTGTAGCATAACAAAAACAAAGCAAATTGCCGTTTTTCAAGATCTACAATTTTTGTGAAGAGAGTTTTTTCTTCAAGCCAATTGTTAGAAAGGTATGCAGCTAGTCTTTACTAGTGAATCAAATTTGGCGAACGAAGAGAATACCGCAGACATTATATAGTTGCGCGAAAACAGACACGCACAAGACCGGGTACACGATGAACGCTTGTCTCCAGCTCGTCCTGTACCCTGTCTTGTGTGTGTCTTTTCTCGTGCAATTAACTATATAATGTCTGAGATATTGCACAAACTATCCCAACAATCCATCCTACAGAATACCTCACATTAGCATAGGCGATTCCAAACAGCTCTTAGGTTGTTTCACTGCGGATGACAGAATTTTAACCTCATTACTGAAAAGCGATCGCGTTAACATTCTGCAAACCTTGAATATCAAATGCACAGGATGCAGAAAATGATTTAGACGGCACACATGTATATGGGGTATAATCTTCTGAGATGAGATGAAGAGTCCTAGCTTATTTCAGAGCACTTCACATTTTGTTAGTTCTCCGGGATCTGTGTCCAATAGAATACGACAGCCTCCGAAATGCATTGTGTCTTCACGTCTTGTAGCATGGTCATTCTTTGCAAGTGCGCAGGAACTAACATAAGAATGTGATGAGGACACTGGGCCAGCTACTTACACTCGAAAAAACAGTAAATTACTTCGAATGACTTCAAGGGTTTCCATTAGCAAACTTTCAAACTTCAAGGTCCTTTAATGTAGTATTGGCGCACCTGAATTCCTTTTAAAGCATTCTTCAAAGGAGCTTCGCGGAGCACCCCGTTTTTTAGGAGGACGACAGAAACATCAAAAAAAAAAAAAAAATCCAACGTAACTTTTTTTTCCTTCACATTATACCCCTGACCTGCACAGAGACGTTTAAAAGCGATTGTTCATGCACTGATGCGGCGCTTCCAGAAGTGCCTCCGGCACTCATTTTGCTGCCAGCTTTTGAAACTCGTTTCAAGAGGAGTGAAATTCAATTACGCACGCTGCTTGAGCTGTTTGAACCACTTTTGCTCGAAGTACATGCCAGTGCACATTGACTCAGGCTGCCTGCCTGCGGCTTTTAAAGAAGAACAAGTGCCTTCTGGACCCCATACTGACGTGACGCAGCTCAGCGCTTTATATGAGGCCCTGTAGCTTTTCTATACAAGCGTTTAATGTATCTGCTTTCACAGTAGCCCTGTATATATGAACACAGGCAGCAACAATCATGACATCAGAGCTCAACGTTTTCTTTCAGTTACACCAAAGTCTATGCGGATGCGTGTTTTCGACGGCAATGCTAGGGCTCTTTTTCTAGAAGCCCCGCTTCATGGCTAAGAGTGAAGCAGTCGCCGACTGCACGTGCTAGGGAACCCGAAAACGCAAGTCGAAAGCCTGCAGCACCGATGCACAATTGCACAGTCCGAGTTAGCAAAACGTAATGAACTGACAATGCGAGACTTAACTACATCTCATTTCAAAAACTATTTCAATGAAACTGTATCTCATTTTGCATTGTTCATATACAGGAAGTTGATATGTCATCTTGCTTCACGAACATGCAAAATTATTTATTCTTATCACGAAGCGATGCTATATAGAACCGCCTTCTCGCCTCCTTGATCTCTACTTGTGACAATATTAGCTTAATATTTCTGCTGAAAGGGCATATATAGCTCCATTTTTGTTTTGTAGAGCTTATAATAGAATAAAGTTTGCCAAGATTGCAGTTGGAAGTGCCTGTTAGTTTCATTTCATTTTACTGCAAATATTCTGCTAACTTTACCACTCTTTTCTGTTGTTCATAGGCGGCTTAAAATATGCAAAATAAATAAATAAATAAATAAATGTGTGCGAGAATAACGGCCAGAAACGAGTGATGCTGCGAACGTGCGTTAATTTCAGGGAAAATATGCGCCATATCACTGTAAGCCTATAATCGAGTAATTCAGAAGTAACGCCCAAAGCATCGCTTCTGTAATATAATGAGGAATTGAAGTTTCAAAGGACCACAACTTCAAATGCAGCCAAGCGTGGTGTCATGCCAGAATAACGCAATTACCTTGGGTTACCATGATGCACGTTAATAAATCTGTCATTCAGTACGTAGCAACCACATTCAGTACAGCTGAAATTAGACGATTTGAAAACTTTTCATACTCCGTCATCAGCAGCGCATCAAAAACTAGACAGAATGAAGACACAGACAAACGCTGGCTTTGAACTCCATAGTTGACAGACAGCCAAGTGCTCGCCTGTGTATCAATCTTTCCCGCTTTTGATCCGCTGTTGTAGCAAAGGGAGCGCATAGGAGCATAGACGAAGCAAGACTGACCATACTGGGGGCGCTTTATTATTTTTTTTTTAGACAGCCTAACTATCCTCTGAAAACGAGTTTAAAAATGACCAAGCAAGATGCAATACCCACGCGGGAGCTGCATTTTTCACGCAGGGTGAGCGGAAGGTTCACATGAAAGGGGCTTTTTTTTTTTCTTTGTGTGAAGTTTGAGTTAAACATTTTTGCCGCTAACAAAGAAATGGGTTTTGAAAACATAAGTGGTCCCCAGGATGAAATATATACGAATAACCCTTACGCCAGACGAACGGAGGGAGTTCCATATATTTCTAAGCGCTCCTTATGAAGCAAACCCAAATTATGAGCTGCATTTGCGGCTGAACTGCTTCTGGTTTTCTCTCCCTCTGACGCTGACACATTGTCTCAAATCGAGCACGATGAATAGTATATGGCCATCATGGGCTGTTCTAAGGAACGCAGTGCGCAGGAAGATCGCGGGAATGTTTAGATCATCTATAGGCAGCAGTTTGCTTCGCACACAACTGTTCTCAGGTGCGCTTGGAGTAGCAGCTCCTGTTCAGAACGACTGGGAACTTCTTTCCTGAAAGGAAAGGACAAGCTGGACTGTGTCAGTATGAATCTTTGATATAAACGAGCTATACGTTTAGCGAAAGGAGGAAACTCCCGCTATCCAGTAAGTGGTAAATGTAATGTAAATGGTCAATACAAGGTAGTAGCCGGTTCGCTATTCTTTTTCTCAACTCAAAATAAACTTCAGAAAGCATACATGACACAAGCAGAGTGTTTGGGTTAGATGAAGTCGGTGTTCCTCCATCTGCATTCTGATTCTAGATGCTGTTCAGTTGCTAGTTAGGAGTAAATTCGAAGCAAAACATCACAAATAGACGGAACAAAGTTCCATGATACAACATTTTGGGCGAGTTGGTTACATATATTCATTATTACAGCGCAAAGACGGCACGGAACAAGAGAACAAGAGAGTTGACAATAGCGCTGTTGTGTCCTTCTCTTGTTCCGTGCCGTCTTTGCGCTGTAATAATGAAAGATGAAAGAAACAGCTCGAGAAGCGTTGCCTTGTAATTGAGGGTTTAATAACAAAGCGCAGAACTTATAACATATATTATAGTCAGAAGAGCACCCTCAAACCAAAAACGGCGAAAATATTTAGTCAGGCATGCCCATAGCAGGTATGCTCTCTCTTTTTTTTTATTGCAGCACCTTTAAATACTGGCTAATTTACGCCTGTTTTTTTTTTTTTTTTTAAGAAAAGAAGAAGAAGTTTGCTTATTCATGAAACAGGTATTACATAAATAATACAGAAGGAGGTCCCAGAGCTCAAGGCTGTATCGGGACCTCCTTGTTGATTCTTGTAATTATGCTAAGCTCATCGTTTATATAGGAACCATGAACTGAAGCAGTTTTTCAAAGCCTACACAGGCTCCATTCCTACGTCATCGAACTTCCAATGCGAAACATTCTTTTTTCTTTTAGCAAAGCTTACCCTTATTTTACGCCCTTAGCAGATAGCAATGAAACTTCTTCTCGTATGCCAACTTTCTTCATATAAACCTACCGACACGAATGTTAGCTTGTAGGCTTTACTGCTTAAAAC
This sequence comes from Amblyomma maculatum, assembly GCF_055883805.1. Classification (NCBI taxonomy): domain Eukaryota; kingdom Metazoa; phylum Arthropoda; class Arachnida; order Ixodida; family Ixodidae; genus Amblyomma; species Amblyomma maculatum. The sequence continues at coordinate 21,777,032 of NC_139345.1, read as the reverse complement.
ATTCAGGAGAAAGGTTCGAGAAAGCCTGGGAACAATCAATAAACACCGTTGTGTGTGCATAGCGTGTGTCGATCACAAAGAAGAAAGCTGCCGTCTTCTTTCTTCAAGTTTTTCTTTGGCAGTCAGTATTCATATTATCCCAAGGCGACATAATTAATTCTTTATGGGATCCGCAGATTTTTCCAATAAATTCGAATGAGAGTAGCACAAAATATTAGGACACAAACCGTTAGCAGCGCCGTAAACCTGAACGACAGAGCAAGAGACTAACAAGACGTGTAACGTGGCTCGAGAGAAACTTGGGTCGTTTTACTTAGCTTGATTTCATATAAGCATGCACGCATCTTTACAAAGTAGCTCTCTCAGACAGAAAACATTGGCTGCGTTGTAGTAAACATCAAAACAAGCCAGTAAACTTCAAGGTTTGGTTTTCCACGAAGAAAAAGATACGCGTTCAAAGAGCAATATCCGTAATCACACCCCACGGGGAGAAAATACCGCGGCAGAGACCTTTTGCCATAGTTGGAAGGTATAGCAATAGCAAGGTTTAGCAAGAAGGAAAGCAATAGTAAGACAGCAGCCGTGCTTTTTACAGAGAGGAAAAATGGTCGGCATGCTTTTTCCGTTGAACCAGCCGCCATGCTTTCAGGAATGCCCTAATCAAGAAGCTCCGTTGAAATTGCCCTGCGCTGTGTTCCCCGGTGGGAAGGCCCTCGCGAGATACACGGCCCGTGTTATTTTGCTGTCGCTATTTTCAGAAAACGATTGGAACTCGGCATGAAAAAGGAAAGCAAAGCTGTTTGCGAAAGGCAAAATTCTTTGTTTCTATTTATTTCGATGATATTGAGCACGAAAGTGTATCATGAGTGGCAGAACCGTCATCTTCAAAACGCAGCAAGCACAGACGAAGGCGGCCTTATAGAGTTTTGCTGGATGCTAAGCGCGGGAAGACAGGACAACAGGAACACTGAAAACAAGACAGGACACAGCGCTACAAGACAGGAAGCGCTGTGTCCTGTCTTGTTTTCAGTGTTCCTGTAGTCTTGTCTTTCCGCGCTTAGCATCCAGCAAAATCCATGCACCAACTAGCCTGCAAGAATGTTCTGGCCTTATAGAGGCTTCATTTACGCACTCTGGGTTCAAATGCAGAAGCAACATTTTGCGCCGAATTGCTGCAATTACAGCCCCATTTAAAGGAAATACAAAACAAGGAGAAGTAAAACTATTTCCTTTGGGTAAAGCCTAAATCTGAAACTGTTAAAAAGCCAGAAAGTTTCCTTTATGTTTTTCTCTAAAAGGCTTGTAAGCTTCGCATGGTTAAGAAGTGGGAGGGAGTATTATACCTCAGTCTACGCTATCACGTGGAAGGACCTTTTAGCGGCATTCTGTCCGCTGGGGATCCCTTCCGCAGTTCCATATTCGCACTCTTGCTTGTTTGTTCAAGAAGAGAGTTTTTACGTAAACGACCAGTGAACTACGGATGAGGTTCTAACTTTTCTATCGTGGATTTGGCCTTGATGGTATGAACAACAAGGCCTGCTTAATTGTTTTCATGCAGTAAAAGACCACTATAGACCCCTAATCGGGAGAATCTTTGCAACAAATCGATATTCCGGCAAGATGTTAGTAAAATGATTGTTTTCTTTCGCGCACGCAAGAAAGATTATATGAAGTTTAAAATTGAATTGGTAACCGTGTTTATTTAAGAACAACTTAAAGTCTTAGTTTCTCTTGCAACAGCTTCAGTTTTTCAGAAAATTAGCATGCTCAAGAGGCCTTTGAAATATATATCTCAAAATATTTTCATACTTCATTGCAAAGTTAGAACGCGAAATTTGTCCCTTTGCAACATGGCATGCACTAAGAGTAGGAATCCGTTGAAAAGCGCCCTGGGTCAGCTGCCGTGAGCATCACAAACCCGTGGTACACTTCCTGCATATTGAGTGCAAACTCGAGATATAATATTACTGCCATGAGACCAAGTTAAGGAGCGGGGATATGCGCCTTCAACAACGAACAAGACTTAGAAGCGCAATATATAGACAGACAACGTGCCTATATTGTTCCACCGGCGTAAAACCTAGACCTCACCTACAAAAGGACGCCTATTGGCTCTCACTCGCGTGCACACGAATACACGTATGTACAAAATCACAGGAAGCGCCTGTATGCACACTTATATCGACTAGTCGGGCAGGAAAAGACCAGTTCACGTGCGAAGCTCTAGGTTAGCTCTGCACACGGGCAGAAAAGACGCAAGTTAGCATTTTTCTGTCCAGGTTCCTAAAAGAACTTAGGGTTTTTTGCCCCCAGAGCCGGCACTATACCATTACCGGAACGCCCGGCCCGAGCTTCTTCCACCTTGAGATTGCGGTTTCGACAAGCACCACTCCCGTTTCCTTTTTGACCTACATGCTACATGCTCTCTCCTGCCATGGGCAATCCCATAACATGTAATCTTAAAGACGCGGCCGCCGCAAGAAACGGCTGCTTTGGCGTGTTGGTTATCCATTATCCGCCGCAAGAAACAGGGCTGTGTAATTGGAGAGCTCTTTGCTCACCAGTCCGTATGTATGGCTGCCGTCGAAGGCCTCAAAGTCAATTTACAACTGTCTGCCACGGGGTGAGGCTCATTACGTCTCCGCCGCAATGTAAATTGGATATACCCTTCTGTGCACCCAAGGATTCCGAAGGCGGATGGAAAGGGCATATTGGGGTGAAGCCATGATAGACAGTAAGAGTGAAGCGATGGGGAAGAGACGGTATTGAATGTACATGGACAGCCCGGACGTGTATATCTCGAATAGCGGTAAGCCATCTGCCCAGAGCCTTCACCCGATGCCCAGTTTTACTTTTCATTAGAATATAAGCCGTCGGCGGCTGCGCCGAGGTGCATTTCATTCTGAAGAGTGCATATGTGTGAGAGTGCCTCAATTTTGTCTCAGGCTCCTGTCTTTCTTGAGGGAAATTTAAATTTCATCTCTCGCTTTTTTTCTTCTCGGTTGCCATAAGCTCGATTTGTGAGCTTATGAGAGACGCCGTAGTGAAGGGCTCCAGAAATTTCGACCAGCTGGAATTACTTATAGTACACTGACCTGAGTGGCATCACACAGCACACAGGTGCCTTGATTTCGGATTCATCACAAAGCAGCCGCCATTATTAAATCCACACCCTTGGATTCAACAGTCGAGCGTCCTGATCACTGAGCCCCGCGGTGGTATTTTCTCAGTCTAGTGCAAGCTAACGGGACCAGTTTTACAGTTTACAAAGCGCACTAGCTGTTCACGAAAAATCCCATTTCCCCTGTAAAGGACTCTAAGCCTCCTGTATGCGTAAACCGTGTTTGGCCGCGCAATAAAACTGACTGCGGTGTAGGGAATTTGTGGCAGATCAGGCTGCCATTGCGATAGACCTGTCAGTTGTTAGTTAGGAGAAAGTCGATCATGGCATTGAGTTTCCAGAATAAAAAACTTCGCTCGGGTTTAGCCTTAGTTAAACCTGGTAGGTTGCATAAGCAAAGCCAACGTAGCTTCTCTATTTTTTTCTTCTTCTTCTTCTTCAGCCCACATATGAAACCTCGCTTGAACCAAGCCTTATGAACGTAGCTTAGTGGGTAGCGTGAATACCAGGGTCCTGGCAGGCTAATTTTGATATAATCGTCCGATGTGAAACGAGATACCCAAGTTGGCAGCTCCTGCCATTTGCGGCTACGGCGTGTCTACTGACCGGGTTTACCCGACGGCTTGAAAAGCGATCTGCGGTCGCTCTAAGGGTCAAACGCGGCTACCGGCCGGGTTTACGCGACGGCCTGAAGTATCGCGTACTATTGCTTACGCAATGAAAAAAAAAAAAAAAAAAAAACAGACACAGGAATACACATTCAGGCCAAGGATTTTTAACTGAATAGCTTGAATAGAGGTGCGACATTAAGGTGAAGGGAGTATCAGAAAGGTACATTAAATTTCAAATGTTGTTCAAGATATGGAAATATGAAAAACAATCAAGGTATTAACAATGGGACAAAATTAGTCTCCACCTTGAGGGTACGATTCGACGTCATCACTGGCTCCCGTTGGCGGCTCGCCTTTCCTATCCTCATCCGTGTACATATGCGCCTTGCTACCAGCCTTATGAATATGTCCGCGTGCCCTACGAGTGGTATGCCTAATGCAGGACCGAAGGGCCTAGATGGTTCCATTCTAGTCTTACCCTGTCATATCTAAGGAGCTACCCGAATCGGCAGCCCCACTCAACTCGCCTATATCGTCAGGTCTCGTGACGCCACAAAACCCACCGACCAGTCAGTTCCCGACCCAGAGGCACGCTCGCTATTTTTTCGTTCATAGCCCCGACACCGGAATTTCTTACAAAGGGCCTTTAACGCTGTGGCGTTAATATCCTTTAGAGGTTCCTCAAAATATAAGATTGGTCTCCAAACCTTCCTTAAAGTCGGATTTAGAATTCGAGACAAGGAGACGAAGAATAAAGAGGCTAAGAAGGGGGAAAACATGCCACGATTAGCTGGTGTCACGCTCGAATTGTAAACGCGTGCCCGCCCTGCTTACGAATGGAAGCAGCAGAGAAGGGGAAGGCAAAAGTAATGAAGTGACGAAATGTTAATCAACTTGCGATGGTGCTGCGAATTTAGCCGAGATTAAGCGACGTGCTAGTAACTCCTATCGTAGGCAAACTCGTCTCAGCTCAATAAAGTGCAGATCGTCTAAATGAGGAGTTGTCCGGTCGGCCGTGCTGATGCGCTCGATTCCCACAACAAAGAGAGCATATTCCAGCTAATGTGAGAAGTGGCGTCATCGTATTGCATAAGCTTAAGCTCGCAATAACTGGCAGCGACCACTGATAGGCCAACTGAAGGCAGGAGCCGTTAATGTTCCTTCTCAGCTAACGCAGACATCCATAAGCATATTATGCTTTAGAAAGTACATTTTGCAGCAGAATTGCACGACTGCATGGTAGAAAAGGTTTGGCACAAAGGGCGCACACTGCAGGGCAGTAACAATTATTCTAATGCACAATACGTGTCTGAACACACAGGCCCATCAGTTGAATGTTCACGTGTACCGTTCAGCAGCATGAAGTATTGCGCTGCCCGCTTTACTCTCCTGCTGAACTCGTCAATGTGAGCTTTCCAAATGGGAAAAAAGAATCCTTCCTATCTCTTTAGTGAACCTCTGTGTCTCGCTTGGTATGTTGCGTACTGCTTCGTTATTCTTTCACTTTCGACTGTAGAGCCACTGAAAGCTGCACCAAGGTACTTACGAAGAGCCACTCTCACGAGTAGTCATTTTTATGCCTACGGCCACTTCATCCAGTTTGTGCTTCACGTGTGGGATCACGAAAACATTACGGGCACAGGACCAAGTAAATCTGCTTAGAGCTCTCTACGATAAAAGAAAACACCTTAAGGAAAAAGGGAAATGTATGCCTTCCTGACAGAGTAACAACACAACCGAATCATGATGCTCCAAAATGAAAGAGTAACGCCGCATATGAGGGCGAAGTGTAGCGGTAAAACACAAAAGGTATGCCTCGTCTGCGTAGCTACGTTGAAGCATTCGTAGTCAGTGGCTGCTCTTCTTGGCAAAGAGCAAGCACTGCCGCTGCTTCTGGCGACACGGCATCAAAGAAGCAGGAAGAGGGATACAGTACACGCGCTTTAGATAAATCCCGGAACCCCAGCGCTAATCCCTCTTTTATGGGACGGCTGAAGCGGCACGCTAGTGGGGTGCCAGAGGGCGGCGTTTTAAAGAGCGCCTCTGAGGGATTTTGGCCCGAGTACGAGCACTGAGGCGAAGGTTCGCTCGAGAGAGGGACCCGAGAGATTCCGTGCTTAAGGGACGCTGAGAGGCCCTCGAAATCCGAGGCTTTTCAGCACCCCGCGCAGCCATCTCAAGTGGCACCAGCTTTGCTTTTTTAAGCGAGCACGGTTCTTTCTGCTGCCGCGCTCAGAATCAGCCCTTCGAGCGCTATGCAAGAGCGGGAGGAGCGGTGTCTTCTTTCCACCTAAAGCTAGCGGCGCTCAGGACACACAATTCTGAGACCAATATTCTGGTTCGATTTGTGAAATAGGACAAGCGACATGCCTTTCTTTACAAAGCTAGGAAACAAAGAATTTCAAACGATAAACTTGGTTTTTCTGGGAAAGAGCCAGTGTTTGTTAATGAGCACCTCACACAAGCCAACAAAAAGTTGCTCGGAGCTGCTATTGCGCGCGAAACGCAAATGAGATGGAAATTTGTTTGGACCTCTGGATGTAAGGTTTTTGCGCGCCAGAACGAGACAGGGGATGTGCTGAGGATCCGTGATCTGTCTGATTTGAAGAAGATGACTGAATAATGTGTGCATCTGGAGAGATATATTGTTGTTGATATTGTTTCATGGACTTTGAACCCTAATGTCAGTATTATAATAATGATGCTTTCAACCTAATTTTTGGCCCAGACAAAACTAGATTTTCTGCAATTCATATCAATGCTCGTAGCATGAAGAATAAAAGCGATTGCCTCAATTTCTTTCTTGGGATCTTTAAAAGTAAGCTTTGATGCACTTTTGTTTACTGAGACCTGGCAGACTTGTAACGACGATCATGTTTCGTTTCCTTGTTATAATTACAACGGTTTGCATAGGTCAAGTGGCAGAGGCGGTGGTGTTGCAATTTATGTAAAAAACTGTTATGCGCACAGCATAATAGAAGATTTTTCAATCATGACGCCAAATGTTGAATGTTTGGTAATAGCATTGCCCCACATTATGGTTGCTACAATATACAGACCACCTGCTGGCAGCAGGTCCCATTTTTTCCAGTTCTTGGAAAATCTAATAAAATTCCTGAGTTCCACCAAGCTTCCTTTTGCTATTATGGGTGATGTTAACATAAATGCAAATTCTGATAATAACATTTCATGGGAACTAAACAGTATCACTCATATATATGCGTGTTCTAACAACATAACCTTACCGACAGGAATAACTCCTACTACCTCTATCTTGCTAGATATCTGCGTTACAAATGTGTTAGTTTCTGAAACCATGTCTGGTGTGTTGACTAATGACATCAGCGACCATCTACCTGTTTTTGTTTTATTCCTCTAAGAATGAATAAGCAAAAACATTACCGCGTTTCCTTATAAGGTAAGAGATATAATTGAAAAATCCCTCGATAAATTCCAATTACTCATCGAGAGTGCTTCTTGGGATAATATATATGAGATGAGCGATGTAAGTTAGGCATACGAAGACTTCATTGACAATGTTTTTGCATATTATGACGGAGCATTTCCGTTGAAAGAAAAAAAAGGTGAAAAGTAAGAAGTTTACAAAACCATGGATCACTAAAGCGCTATACGAAAAAATTAAGATAAAAAATAAGATGTTCCATAGGTTTATTGAGACTAAAAATGCTAATATTTTTACTGAATACAAGAAATATAGGAACCAATGAAATAAGGAGCTAAAAAGTGCCAAATCCAATTACTATGTTGATCGCTTTTCACAGCTGCGTAATGATGCAAGGAAATTGTTGGATCAAGTAAATAATTTACTCAATAGAAACACGCGCTCCAATTACTTAGACGTAACTACCAGTAATGGGATAATGACTGGCACCGACTTAGCCACAGCTATGAATGAGATCTTTGTTAACGTTGGCAACGCAGCTTTCAGTAATCCAGTCTCATGTACAACGTACTCAAATTTGATTAATCCATTACCAAACTCTGTTAACTTTTATTCTGCAACTACAAAAGAAGTCAATGGTTTAATTAAACACTTGAAAGATAACGCATCAGCAGGGCATGAGGACATCAAAGCATCACCACTCAAACACGTATCAATGCTTGTATGTGATGTCCTGACGCATATCATTAACCTAATGCTTCAAACTGGACCGTTCCCTAATCAGTTAAAGATAGATAGAGTATGCACGGTATATAAAGGTGGAAATAAGAATAAAGTTTCTAATTATAGTCCAATTTCCATATTGCCTGTATTATCCAAAGTGTTTGAGGGAGTAATAAATACTAGGCTCGAAAAGTTCTTTCACAAATACAGCATTATAACCAGCTTTCAGTATGGGTTTGTGAAGCGAAGGTGCGCTGAACAAGCATTGTTAACCATAAAAGAAAAATAATTAATAACATTGAATGTCGGAAATATACCCTTGGTTTATTCCTAGATTTTCGGAAAGCATTCGATTGTGTACAACATATTTTATTAAGTAAATTGGCTGATTATGGAGTCAGTCCGTGGTGTACCACTAGATTTATTAAGAAGTTATCTGTGGAACAGGGTACAGTTTGTACGAGTTAATAACTGCTGCTCTACTAAAATGGTTACACGGCAAGGTGTTCCCCAGGGATCAATTTTGGGACCACTGTTATTTATAGTGTATATTAATGATATCACAAATATTCCTAACTCACCTGATGTGATCATGTACGCGGATGATACCAATATTTTTCTTACCGACTGTGCCTTGTCTAGATTAGAAATTACGGTCAATGAACTTCTTTACAATTTAGAGATTTGGTTAACAGCAAATAAACTCAGTTTGAATCTTAATGAGACTACCCAAATCATATCTAGGCCAATCAACACCACTCTTCAATGTAATATAGTCATTAAATATAACAGCAACGTTATAAAGCAAGTTACGAATCACAAGTTTCTAGGCGTTTGGTTCAATGGAAACCTTTCATGGAATACCCACATTTTAAATTTAGTAAAATACTTGAGCAGAATTGTAGGATGTCTTTACAGAATTTTTAATTTGGTACCCGTTTGGTAAAAATTTCAAGTTATTATGCTTTTTTTTATTCCAAACTAACATACTGTATTCTTATATGGGGAACCACAACTTCTACAAATATTAATAAGTTGTTTGTTCTCCCAAAAAAAGCCCTTCGAGCTATTGAAGGTTATTACGGTATACCGTGCGACTTGCGTACAGAACCCTTATTTCAAAAATATGCCATAATTGCCGCTAATCAGATTTACTACTTTCGTCTTCTGCAGTACATTCACCATAATAGGCTGTATACTACTCTACCTGGTAGATCTACAGTAACGTATGATCTGCGAACACGAAAAAAACTTGTACCTATTACTCGAACCAACTATGAAAAACAGAAATTAACTCTTCAGGTGCCGTCCCTAATCAACAACACACCAAATGTGGAATTTTCATTGGCACCTAGGGTATTTTAAAAGAACGTAAAACAATATTTAAAGGAATATCCCCTATAATTCCCTATAATTTCAATGGTGGTAGTAACTGTATTTTTCTCATATGCAAACTTTTTTGTGTAAATATTTTTTTGCTATGAAATTTTTGTTATTTATTGCGTGGTCTGTTGATTTGAATATTCAATGAATACTGCATGTATTGATACCTTTTATATATCGTATGTAAGTGTTGCATAATGTTTTTTTTATATACACTAGAGGTGAGTGCTGTTGTCTGCTGTTGTCTGTTTTGGGAGCCAAGGCCCAGTCAGACCTGTCGCCTTTTGCCTTGGCTTCCCCTTTCTTGTAAAAGAAAGAAATGAACTCCGACTCCAACTCCAACAAAGAACCTCGGAGCCCTTCCCAAAGCCTGAGTTGCAGTAATCGCTGCTGGGCCGGCGCACCAAGTTTACCAGACAATATCGACCACTGTGTCTAAACATGCACAGGTGGGCTTCCTCAGCAGACTTACCGTACAAAAAATGTTCATACTTAGTCTTTCTTCTCTATTCTGTGAAAAAAAAATAAATAATAATAATCGGTCCGTTTTCCACACGCGTACTTCTTTGGATTGATCATACAGTTATACAGTGAAAACGTGCTCGTTGTGCTCCGATCATACCAGTTGAATATTTCTCCAGCAACACTTCAGCCCAAATGAGCACACAGGGCAAACAAAAAAAAAATGAAAGAAAATTCGTCCAATTAGCCAAGCGAATGTGAGAATGTGTCACATTAGGCTAATCAGTTTGAAACTCTATTCAGACGACATAAATTTCGCGCTTTTCAAACACTTTGCTTCCTTTCTTCTGTAATCTACAGCGACGGTCGTTGAGCGCGAAGTTCCCGCCATAAGCAATGCTCATTTTTTTACAGAAGGTTAAATTCTGTTTGATATATATTAGTGGCCTTCTGTTCACGATATAAGTGAACATACCCTCTGTCGACATTTGGTAGCTTAGGCTGCTCACTTTCATACTCATTTTAATCACATAGGTACGCACCGCACTCTCACCGTTGATTTTCATCATCTTTTTTCAGCGCCAGAGAACCTTTGACTTTCTCGTCTCTCGCGTAAAACATGTATGAGCAGTTTTCTCGACAAAGAAATCTACGCTTTTACGAGAAGAAACGAACGATGCTAACGGCAAAAACTTCTCCTTTGATGTGCCCAAACACGGCACAGTTCCATGCATGCAATCAATTAAATGTTTTTATTGCATTCTCAGTGTTGGCACTTCTGTTCATTTTTTGTCCCTCTTAAGGATTTAGCTGTCGCTCTCCATGTTTTTTCTTGTACTGCCATAGAATATTTCTGTTTAAAACTATTGGAATGAGAACTCGGCGCCAAACTATCTCGCTGACTTCTTTTCATTCTTGGTACTAATCCCGTTCCGATCGAGCCTTTAATTTTCGTCGCTTTCTGGAACATATTCCACCTCCTTTTCATCATGCCAACCAAATAAGCATCGGTATTGTTCTTAACCAGACGAGAAGAGCAGGTAGATGGCAGACTAGAAAAATAATGTTGCTTGTGTGCTTCTTTTCATCGATTGCAATGGCGCCATCTGGAACGTGACTGCTTGAGAGTTGGCGCTTTATAGTTTAGGCAGAAAACTCCTGGAAGCTAGATAATAGTCCTTGTATAGCACTTCAAAGCAGCACGCGTGTTCGAGTACTCGAATCTGAACGCTTCCAACTTTTCAACCAGCCCAACGTGTTCCTGTAACTATTTGTATTGTTTTAAATGGTCAGTCGGTCGGTCGGTCGGTCGGTCGGTCGGTCGGTCGGTCGGTCGGTCGGTCGGTCGGTCGGTCGGTCGGTCGGTCGGTCGGTCGGTCGGTCGGTCGGTCGGTCAAACGGTCGGTCGGTCGGTCGGTCGGTCGGTCGGTCGGTCGGTCGGTCGGTCGGTCGGTCGGTCGGTCGGTCGGTCGGTCGGTCGGTCGGTCGGTCGGTCGGTCGGTCGGTCGGTCGGTCGGTCGGTCGGTCGGTCGGTCGGTCGGTCGGTCGGTCGGTCGGTCGGTCGGTCGGTCGGTCGGTCGGTCGGTCGGTCGGTCGGTCGGTCGGTCGGTCGGTCGGTCGGTCGGTCGGTCGGTCGGTCGGTCGGTCGGTCGGTCGGTCGGTCGGTCGGTCGGTCGGTCGGTCGGTCGGTCGGTCGGTCGGTCGGTCGGTCGGTCGGTCGGTCGGTCGGTCGGTCGGTCGGTCGGTCGGTCGGTCGGTCGGTCGGTCGGTCGGTCGGTCGGTTGGTTGGTTGGTTGGTTGGTTGGTTGGTTGGTGGGTTGGTTGGTTGGGTTTAACGTCCGTGAGAGACGCCGTTGTGCAGGACTCCGGAAATTTCGACCACCTGGGGTTCCTTAACGTGCACTGACATCGCACAGCACACGGACGCCTTGATTTTCGCCTCCATCGAAAAGCGCTAAATTTATGTCATATTAAATGTCATCGCGCTATATTTATGTCTCCGGCAAACGACATGAAAATATAACTTTGCAGTGTAGGAATACGTCCGGTAGCTGAAAGGTACAAGCAAGAAGCTACGTGCAACGGAACCGTCAGTTTTACCAGTAAGCTTGCGCACTGCTGCTTTCTTTGATGCGTTCAGAAATAGGTTCAAACCAAAATACTGAAATGATGGACAGGTATGCAAACTTCTATTCTTCGTTGCACAAGCGCTGCTGTAATTCGAAAGTAAACAAAATATAATAGGAAAAAGACTGCGAATATGGTGACTGTTCCTATGAAGTTTAATTTAATAAAGAGCGTGAACAATGGCAGGCACAATTATTAAGCGCAGAAGTTCTTTTTGCCGCACATTTAGAGACAGAAAAAAAATGAAAAAGCGCTACTTAAATCAAGACGACTCTCTAATTGCGCAGGAAATAGCTTATCGTCAACGTATTCATTTCATTCGAGGAACCTCTAATGGATGCCGAACTTGTGTAGAAAGCGCATATCTGCAAATTTGGAAGGCGGCCCCGCCGTTTTTGCGTCATGGGGGATGAATATCGGGTTTTGGAAGCGCGTAAAGACAAGGGTCGACGAATGGAAGAGGCGTGTTTTAATAAACGTTCCATTTATTAAGAAACTTTTCGTAAGCTACAGCCGGTCGGCGCAGTGACACGAAAATGTTTTCGGCGATGTTATTTTGTGTCGGCTTTTCTGCCTTTGACATATCGATGTTGACTGCGGCAGCGAATGCTATGCCGGCAAACTGTTCACCCCAAAGGTGACTAGAAATTAGGAGATATTCTAAGCGCCTTTACGAGGCAACGCACTAATACGATAGGGTTGACGGCCGCCACGCCTGCCCCTAGAAAATTATTTACAACAAAGGTCCTTTGCCTAACGCTTCGTTATATCCAATTCAATTAGCCCAAGGATCCCTTACCTTAAAAGGCCATTTTTCCAGTGGAAATTGCCCCAAAGGTAAACCGCCTCAAAAGCCCTTGGCAAAAAGGTAATTTATATATAAGGTCTTTTACACCGCAGGTAGTTTACCATAAATATCATTTAATTTCAAATGACCCTCTTATTTAAAATAATTGCTCGAACGTCATTAACCTTTGACCTTCTTTACCCCAAGGTCCCTTACGAAACCTGTCATTTTCTCCAAACTCCTATTACCTTGCAGGACCTTGCCTAAAATATCCTTTACCTTAATGATATTTTGTTTCATATATCCGTTTGTTGAAAGGTCCTTCAAGGGAGGAATCATTTTTTTCACACAATCTTTTAGGGTTCATTTTTCGGGGTATCTACAATTTCGCGAAGACGACTTTCAAATTTCACAGTGCTTTTTCCAATTTCATGGAGGTCATTTCCTTTTGCTTGGCCGTTTTCTGTTAAAAATGTCGCTTCAATAGACCTAGTTGCGAGCAGCTCGTGCGCGTGAGTTCTGTGTGTTTTTTTTTTTTTTTTTTGTTCTTTAGTTTTGCCTCTCACCTTTAAAATCCGGAGTGCGGCACCAAATAGCCCCCCTCCACCACACAACATCGTTATGCGATGAGTAGGTGCACGTGAGACCGTCGCAGACAGACGTCGCAACAAACTGTAAAGTCCCCTGCATTGAAGACCATCAGGACATCACATGTCCCACAGTTAATAGGAAACGCCAGACGCAGACGCACCCACATATTACGCCCACTTGCTCAGTGGAAGCATCAACGAATATGTGGAAAACATTATCGCTCCTTCATTCTCTGTAGCGTTTTCTCCTGGTTTATAATGGTCTGATTTTTGTTTTATAATGTCCTAAAATATTACTATTTTATTTTCTATTTTAAAACTTCTTGGAATTAATACTGCTTACTTCATTTTGCTCCGTCAATCCACGCTTGAATAGAACGCACTGTAGTTATCTTGTGCTCGCTGAGCCCCTCGGCAGGAGTTCAAGCATATGAGGTCTACAAAGCACCACTTTTTGATTTTTTGTCTGCTGCACATATTTTTGCTTTAGTATTTAGCATGTTTTGCGGCAACCGATGCATTCCGAAAAAGAAAAAAAAAATAAAACAGAAAGAAATAAGGAATGTTTAAAAACGTAAAGCTATTTTCTCGATAACGGGCCTTGCTCTATGCCGATTTACTGGCATCAGCTAAATCTGATAAGCATGCGTTAAAAATCACGAATCTAACCAATCAGCACTTGAAATGTGGCCTGGTTTCAGCAAGAGGGAAGTGCAAATGCGATTGATGCGACAAAAAGCGATGGAAACCACGAAAAAAAATCGCTCGCATTAGGAAAGCGTTTTCGTACGCCAAAGTGAATCGCTCCAGCTTAAATGACTGCGACGCTTCCAAAGAATCAACTATTCGCTAAAAAAACACCACCCGTGTCTTTACCGGAAGAAATTTCGCCTCCCCCTCACTTTTCACTCTTTCGTACACTGCGCTGCTAGATTATAAACAACACAGCCTAAGACACTATGCCTCAGGGACGGTGTCTAAAAGCAGGCATGAATCACGTCACCGCCTCAGGCTTCGACAGCAACGCGCTGCAAAGAAAATTTAACTGAAGGAACCTTGGAAAGAAAGGAAAAAAAAAAATCTGCTGATCCCAGCCATGCACCGGCAAAGCAACATGACGCAAAAATAAAACAAAAGCTAGGGCGGCAAAAAAAAAAAAAAAAACGATTTACAGCCCCTCAGGCGCTATGCGGGCGTCGGCATGAATTCGATATGCCCTAGACATTTCTCCCTTCAATGAAACGCTCTCGGGCGCACATCAGTCTTACATGACCGATTTTGCGTGTACATGGAGTGTGGGCTTCGGCAAGCCCCTTTCGGTCCTGAATTCAATGTGTTCTAGGAATGTTTAGTCGTGCTTACGAGGAGATATGCCGTAGAAGTGTGGCGAAGTGCCACATATTGCCTGCATTCTAATGCTTCCGAGCCGTTTAAAGTTATAATGCAGGGAAAAGACCGCGAGAGCGCAGTTGTAATCAAGGAAAGCACATTCCAGTCGTCCTATACCAAGCAAACAAAGCAATCCTAAGTGAAACCATTGTTAAGTTGATGGAGGCATTGAAGTAGCAAAGCAAAGCTCTCATACAGGCTCATTTTGCAAGGATGCAGTTCATCTTCTCTATGTTAGAAACACAAAGGGGCTACGAACATTACACCTTGAACGCAATGCGCGCTAGACCAGCAAGCTACTCTAGCGAACGTATTATTAATGATTCGTATGATTGACTCTTGCTGTCCCACTGTTAATGCGAGCTTCGCTTGAGCAATAGAGCTCCGAATGGTGAACTGAGCCCCCTGAGGAGTTCCGTCGCGAAAGAAATCATGAAAATCCAACTGGTATTAATGCAACTACAAAGGCGCCAAGCTAGCCTAAGAATTTCCTAGAATCCGCTCTCTTTCTATTTTTTCTTTCGCCAAGAGGTTTGTGGTATGGTTTAGTTAGGTAGAGTTGCTTCTCGAGGAAGTCTATAACACGCCAAGAATGAATGACTCCCGAGGTAAATTTCAGTACGATGCTAGCCAATGTCAACAAGAGTGTTTCAAAGCAGCTTGATGCCAAGTACCGGTTCTTATCCTGCATGCAAGGGCTGAGACGAAGTAATAAGTGTTTACCAAGTGTTACATATGGCTATGATTTTCTCTTCATTCAATATCAAGGTAGCTATTATATAGGCCTGCCGTGAATCAAATAAAACTTAATCAGACATGTCTGTCCGTTTATCGATGGAGCGCTCATCAAGCAACTGCTTTCACCGCCAGAAAGAAAGTTTATTTTTTGTAGGCAGGGGGGGGGGGGGGGGGGGGGGGTGACACCTAAGGCAAACTAACTGCTCAATTTGCACTGTTCAACCGCACTACTAGCAAGGAATCAAGAGGGATCATACAAGAGCAAATTTACACGCGCGAGACCCAAGCGAAGAGCAGCGACTGCGAAGAATAATATAGAGCTTCCTCGGACTAACAATGTCTGAAGCAAACTTCTACTGTCGCACGTTTACATCACAGGCTAATTAATATTGAGGATGCGCCAAATTAGCACTCAATTTTTATGAAACGCCCCATGAAAAAAACACTAAAGTTGTATAGCAAAGGGTACATAGGTTGAGCGAAGTGTAAGACATGAAGTGAAGTAATAAACCCTCAACAAATTTCTAACTAAAAAAAAATAAAATACAAAACACGTTTTAGTCGATGCAGCTAGCATGCAAGCTTATAGTGGGAACTTAAATATGATTTTGTTCTTTGACTTCTTCCCTAGGCAGAATTCTTGCACACGCACGCCTCACAAGATATTGCTCTGCTTATTTTTTTACTCAGTCTGTATAGTTAGACATCCAAGGCGGCTTCAAGGGAAAGTCAAAGTCCTTCCCAGAGTTAATGCCTAGCATGCAGGGAGAGTTCTGCCTGCGAGCCTGCTCTGCGTGTGCAACCCACGCGGCCATGCCTTCAAACTTTATGCATCGCACGCTCAAGAAGCGGGTGCGAAAAACTCCTATGATAATGTACTTTCAGCCATGATCACATGAAACGAATTTGTGTTAAAAACCGCTCCATGCGCGACAATATCAGCAATTTATTCAAAAATCTCTTCTCAGACGTTTCGTAGGCTCCGCTAGATGGCAGTGAAAGAGGGCCAGTTATGAGGTTGTAGAGCGTTTTTACGCCATGGTGAAGGCGATACTCTAATAAGCAAAAGCTCCTCTATGCGGAAACGTGTTCAGAGGTGATCACCACGTCAACGCATGCGCAATTACGAAGAATTCAGCCAAAGTATGTGATTTGCGTGCTTCTGTCACTGAGTTTATCTGGAAAGACACACCCAGGTGAAAACGTGTTTTACAATAAGAATGTCGGAATGAATCATTTATGTAAGATTTGTTAGGAGATACTCGATGGCCACTTGCCATGTCGAGTGTTCGAAAGAGTATTGTATGGAGTCAACAAATGCTTATTAATATGAAATGGTCACAAAATCCTGTAATCTGTTTTTGTTGCATTTTCCGATAGAATTGGCAGTAAACATTAACACTGGACCGATACGTCTGTGGCAACCCTTCCCGCAAAGCTGGATAGTACTGTGATTTGCCGTCTTTTCCTGGTGTTGTTTTGTCCTTTAATATTTCTTGCTGTCTTCAAAATAGCAGTCATCACAGTTGATATTTGGAGCAAGTAACACGACAAATAAATTTATACCCTAATTACGTTCACTTAGAAGATCCATACTGCGCGTGTCTATAATGAAGCGGAATATATAGGGATATAGCGTTTTTAACCTCTTTTGTATGTTTGCTTTCTTGTAAAGCGAGAACTTCGCAGCGTTTTCATACATCCCAGTCATAGGTGTTTGCTTGTAGATTTTTATGTGCCGCGACGAATTACCTAGTCACCCCTAGGCCGTGACGTCGATAATTTATCAGCGTTGAAACGGCTGAAACATTGACATTGTTCCCTTTATCACTCTATTCTCTTTGCCCATTCTCCCCACAAAACGAGCGAAGCGCGTCGGCGACTAGGCTTCCGTAACGCCAACATTGATGTCATAGCTCAAAAGCGAGCTGCCGGAGCCCAGCTCTCTTTGCATTCGTGAGCAAATCTGATTGCGCGTGTTCGCTACATGTTCCAAAAGGCGCGAAGAGCACGCAAGCTAAATTCGCACCATGTAAACTACGATAACAAGATTAACGAGGGGCGAAGCAGTGCAAAGAACTATGATGAAAGAAATGCTGATACAAGCGCTGCGGTACTTATTCACGTCCCTGACAATGGAAGCGTCTATACGTCAAAAAACAAAGGTTGTAGAACGTTGTTGGCAACAGCTCATACCCGCTCTTCTGACCTACTGCGCACAGCTTGCGACCCTTGCATGTGCTGGTCCGCTTTGGTGCGTCCTAGCTCGCACGAGAGCGCAAAACATTTTCAAAGGCTGCGCGTCTACGCATGCACCAAGTTTCTGCTGCTATGTTCGCGAAAGTGGCATTCTCAACTGAGGCACGATCCTTTCGTCTGAAAAGGTGGACTGATTGCGATGAAATAATGGCTTCTCCAACAAGAAGTGCAGCGCAGGAAAAAGAAAGATGCAATCAGTTACATGATTGTACCTATTCAATTGGGAATTCAATCCCACCCGTAGCGCTCATCAAATTAGACTCTCTGCCTCTTTGCTCACCACTGAATAGCCGCCGATACAACAGTTCATGAATCGGTATTTCCATTAAGTCCCTCACTGTTAGTTCAGCAGGTTCGGCAAACGTAAATGAGGTCTGTGGGCAATAAACGAGCCGCTGCATGCAATTAGACTACGCAAGTCCTGGAGGGTAAAACAGTGACATTGCGACTGCAGTACATGAAATGAGCCTTCAAATGTTTTGTTTCTTTTTGTTGTCATTTTCATACACGCGGTAATAGCGTTTGGAACAAATGCTAACAAACTATGATTCGGGATGCAGTTGTAGAGACTGACTAAATGATGAAATTAGCGTCACGGTAAGTTCGTGCTACCTCCAGCCAACCGAGGAGATACCTCTGAGAAAAAAAAATAAAAAAAAAGATTCATTTTGCAGACCGGCTTCAAATAAACATACCCTCTTAGTAATAATTTGCATTATCATTTACGCTGCATGCGACACTTATGTGCGCAACAAACGTTTTCAAAAATATATTTTTATGAGTAAAATAAGCGACTTTTCCCAAAAAATACATGAAACAGCATTTCTTAAATCGGATACTTCTATTTTGCTCCGCGAGAAAGCATTTCCAGCACATAAAAGTATCGCCAAGCATGCTTGCACAGTAAGTGCAAACCGTAGTCGCATAATTATGGCAGGAACCACGATGCAGACAGCGGTACATACCCCAAAAGCCTCTGTCCATGGGGAAGAAAATGAAATCAAGTACGATAACAAACCAGAATGAAAAAAGTCTGAGGAAATGGCCAGCTGTGTTCGTTCGTGATATCCTCACCGGAAATGCGCCCCCGGAAACGGCCCGGCTTTATTCTTCCCCTTAGGCCCCTTCAACGAGCCCTTTCCAGAATAGGGTTAGTGCTTAAAGGATGCTCTTTCTGCCTCTTCCTTGTGACGCCCCTGCCGAGCCTCATCCCAGTTCCATCACCTCTCCCTTTGAACTTCTCCAGCTATAATTTCGCTCACTACGAGTAAGAGTGTGCATGAAACAAAACAACAAAAACAGTGCATCCGTCTCAAATACGGATGGCGACAGAGGCATCTCTACTTTTCACAGCCTGACGTTACTACTGCTTGCTTTGTTGCCGCCTTCAGGGCAGAAGCGCACTGAAGATTAACCTAGCCCTGGCCTGATGGAAGCGTGGACTCTCATTTATGGTCGTAATGTATAATACTACGCAAAGAGCATTCGAGGCTGTCGCCTCATCCCGAGAGGCTATGAGGCATCTGAACAGCCAGCCTTGGCACAGAGTGATTGCAGCATTACTGAACAGGCGCTTAGTCCTTGTGAGCTGCTTCCTGACGCAGATTATACTGTTTGTGGCGTACAAAATGGCCCAAAGGTGTGCGCTTATAGTAAAGGACAGCATTGAAAAGTTTTCCGCCCCTCCATCTTTCCTTTCACGGGCTCTTATTCCTGGCAGATCAAAACAAGCTAGGAGGGCCTCTGTGAGCACCGAGAGATGGCGCTGGTTGTCCCAGTTGTTGACATGCAGGTAGCCAGAATCTTCAGTATATCTGAAATATATCCTGGTTGGATCTATTTTTGCTCTAGAAGTAGCCAACGACAATTTATTTCTTAATGAGAATGCAATTGAACTGTATCATCTCCATAATTTCATCCCATCCCCCTAAATAGTTCGCTGCAACGAACAAATCCTAAGCTTTTCACCCCCTTTGGTGAAAGGTTCTCGAGAAGAGCACTTGATTTCAATTTTCACGAAGTATGAAGAGCGGCCTATGTTTGCTGAAGCATCATTGCAAAAAAAGAAAAAAAAAAAAAGAAGATAGCAGAGCTAAGCATACAGGCTTAAGGCGTCAAGCAACGTATAAGCTGATTGCAATTTGATCCCGATGTGGAGCGGCAGAAGTCTCCGAATCTAGACACAGAGCGCAAACGTCACGCTTTGCTTTTTATCCCTGCGCTTTCCCACAGCAACGACATAGATTAGTCCGAAACATTTTAGCGCCTGTGGCATAGCACGGTTGCCCATGCGGATGCAGCCACGCATTCCATTTTTAGCTTGCACGTGCAATAGTGTCCCCTTTGTATTGCTCCGGGACTGACTTGCGCACGAATGGAAGTTGACGAAGACAGTGACGAGCAGAGCCAGTATGAGGCTGTTTAACACAAAGCTGGGAATGGTGAGCGCTTTCTGAAGCTATGGCTGCATCGCGAGTTGTAATTACGTGAGCAGCATCCATTGTGCTTCCTGTGAGCCTCGAACCGCACCCTGCGCCTCGTCGAAATAAGCCGAAGCGATGTAGTAGCAGCCTGACTCCCTTCCCCTTTCCACTCCCTTTTACCATGGGTCGTGGCTACCTATGCAACCGAGAGGACCCAGCTAATAACACCGCAGCGCCCCCGGGAAGGGTCGCCTTTTATTGCGAAAGCAATACTGCTCGCTGTTTGAGCCGTCAGCGTGGCCCGGCAGTCACCACCATTCACCTTTGACCTTTAGACGAACCCCGTAGACGACCCCGAGTTGGCAGGAGCTGCCAACTTGGGTCTCTCGTTTCACATGGAACGGTTATGTCAGAATCAACCTGCCAGGACCCTGACATTCACGTTACTCCTAGAGCCCAATAAGCCATATTCATACGGCTTGGTTAAAGAGGGGCTTATATATATGTGGGCTGGCAGGAGCTGCCAACTTGGGTCTCTCGCTACACATGGGACGCTTATGTTAGAATCAGCCTGCCCGGACCTTGGCATTTTGTTACCCCTCTAGGTCACTAAGGCACATCCATACGGCTTGGTTAAAGCGGGGCTTTATGTGTGGGCTGGGGAAGAAGAAGTAGAAGAAGAATTAGAAGAATGCTCGGTCACCCGCAGCTATTGCTTTCGCTCAATATTCGGTTCCGCAGCGTTGAACTCGTCTCATTTTTTATAGATTCTACTTATCACGCAGTCTGGCTAGACGTCCTGGTATTTGAATAGCACGCTGGGTTCATCCGAAGCGAAAGAGAATGAGGAGGACGGGAAGAGGCGTGAGGGTCGCGATTTCAGCGGTGCAACGAGGAAAGGCGTCAAAATAAGGTACTGCAGAAAGAGGGAGTCCTTGATGGCAGAGTGTACTGCTTTAGCGTCTGGCTTTATTTTTGTTTCTTCCGTTTCCCCGCGAGAGCAATGCACCCCTGCACACGATGAGACATTTATGGTACGGCTCTACACGCCCCAAGCGCTTCGACTAATATACCCTGATAGCTATATATACGTTTCATTTTCTTTACGCTGAACCTAAGACGGAACGTTTTACTGCCACGTTTCTTATACCCAACGGAAGCGCACCTTGCAATGACTCTCAAGCCTTATGAGCATCAGTGAGCTGGAAAATGAAACATATAGGTGCGAAAGGTCAATCCTAACAGCGACAGCAACCTTTGCACTTTTGATTTATCATCTGTATGTCTTTCCCCTCGCGTAGGCCTTTGAAAATTTTGTAAATCAAGATATAGACCGCATTATCTTACCAATCCTCTTACAATTACTTCATGCAAAAAGTAGAATTCCTTAATCTGAAAGCAAAGCTTTGGTATGGTACTGTACGGCAGTGTAATGTATGCTGCGGCATAGTATGGTACATGGTACGGGTGGTATTTTATGTTATAATATGTTAATCGTACGGTATGGTATGGTATGGTATGGTATGGTATGGTATGGTATGGTATGGTATGGTATGGTATGGTATGGTATGGTATGGTATGGGTATGGGTATGGTATGGGTATGGTATGGTATGGGTGTGGTATGGTACGGTGTGATATGGTGTGGCATGGTATGGTATGGTATGGTATGGTATGGTAGATTGCTTCTACGGTCTATAGAGATGTGGACTAGGAGGAATGACGCATAGGAGGGTTGCGGAGTAATTTCGACCACCTGGTATC
Source organism: Amblyomma maculatum (assembly GCF_055883805.1). Taxonomy (NCBI): domain Eukaryota; kingdom Metazoa; phylum Arthropoda; class Arachnida; order Ixodida; family Ixodidae; genus Amblyomma; species Amblyomma maculatum. The sequence goes on along the minus strand of NC_139345.1, from coordinate 21,755,254 downwards.
CCTCAACTACCACTGACGTCACACAGTACACTGACGCATTGCATTTAGAGGCGAAACGCTGTCGGGATCGAGCCCGTTTCCTCGGGTCTCATTCAAGCTTTCTAATCAGTGAGCCGCTCCACTCAGGCGGAAATGTTTGCGTGCATATAACGAAACCCCGGAGAAAGCACGCGAACCTATCAAGAAGAGTGATGACACACACACACATGTTTATGAATAATGCAATCGAAAAGCGAAGCATGGTGATGAGACTCAGCTTTATCTTGTTTCGAATGATAACTAAGATCCTGATTTAAACCCTATGACCACAGTAAAACTTCGCATAAGCTGATGCAAAATGAATGCCCCAGCCGCTGCCCTTAAAATGCGTTCGTTAAGAGCTGCGGTGCTTTGTGAATTGGGGGATCTGTTATATTTAATTTGTTCTATTTCACTTTAGCCTAATATTTACCGTTCGCCAAAGTGTCGAAAGATTAGCAAATGCCCGCCGAATTAAAACATTGCTCTTGCTATTTCGTGCGGGTGCACTGAAGCAACCATTATTAGTTACGTTTTATTACTGAAAAAAGAAGCAGAGCTAATGTCATACGCGACCTGAACGCATACGATAACGATGACAGTACCTTTGTTTTTAAGCCAAATATCACCAATCAGTAAGCCATTAGAAAAAGGACATGTTTTTCCGCATTTAGGCCTGACATTCTAGGCAGAAACGTTGATTAATTGAACATATGTACTAGCTCCGTTGGGTCAACATGGTACACGAAGCGACGTCAAGTAAAGGCAAAAACCTCGAACTAGCTTTACGAAAGGCAGGTAGGCGGCATCTATTTGCCTGCGTCGTTTTCGCCTGCTCACTCTGTACCGTGCACTTGGGTGCTCATTTGTCTATCGAATAGAGGGCTTTTCAAAACGGACTTACCGAGGCAATTAAGCTCAGCTCAGAATGAACGTGATGCATGATGGCGATTGTAGCGGACTGAATTTTACAAACAAGAAAGCAGTAGAAGAAAATAAACGAAGGAGTAAATAGAGGTAATACCAGAAAGCAAATAGCGATACCACGAGGCGCGCGGTTATGAAAGTGAGGGCACTAATGCAAATGGAAACGAAGAGGAATTGCCTTGCTTTACAAGTTTATAAATTGATTGTTTAGTCCTGCAGAATGATTGACCGCATTCCCTTTTCAAATACAATATGGGTACTCTTTTTGTTAACCTTCCTGCTTTAATTTCGGTAATTTATTCTTTCGTGTTGCTATTATTTGCATGAAAACATAGAGTTTTAGGCAAAAGGAACATGTGTTGTTACAATACATCATTCGGTAGTCTGTTTCTTTGTCCTGGCCATTTTGCGCCTCATTCCCATTGACGTTAATCGTCGTTATTCTGCCTGTACTCTTGCTGTGGCCGGTGTACACTAGGTCTTAGTGGAATACTCTGACAAGGTTTCCTCAACAAACTGCTAATCGCACTTTGTCTGAAATGTGATCAGCCATAGGGGAGCATAGACACTCGAGTAAGAAATAACCCCGATAGCACAGCGCGCCAAGGACCCCCGAGTTCGTCGAAAAATAAGCCGTGACTTCTTTACAAAAGTCAGCGTCCAGCGCGCACCTTTTGCAAAATATTGAAAGAGTTATATTCCTCGTCCGAATTAGAAACGTTTTTACTTGGGAATCCTCACCCGTCCCTTCTCTTCCTGCTTTGCTCTAGGGGATGCTGCTTTTTATAGCTGTTAACGACGCTGATACCGTGGACACGCTGAAAGCGAAATGGCGTCATCATCACCGTTAGCACCCCTCCTCCCGTCTTCATGTCTTTTCCTGTGCCTTCATTATCCGGACGTTGTTTTTATCGCCAAGATGGGCAGAGTCCGGAAGAAAAAAAGAAAGAACCAGCAGTGAGCATTTTCCTGCTGCGCCAGGGAGTCCTTCTTCGCACCCATTTATTTCGCTTGTTCTCTCCTTCGCTTTTCAGAGTACTTTTTGTGTCTCTTCTTCTAACTCTCCTGTTTCCCCTTTTTTCATCTACACTCTCCTTTCTTTTCCTACATCCACGTCGTCTCCCGGGAAGCAGGAATTAGTGCTAATCGCCCCACAGATTTCGCACAATGAGCCCCCGTCTGGCGCCTACAGTACCAAAAGGGCCTGCTCTAAAAGAGCTTCTCAAGGCTCTCCCTTACTTACCATCTCTCCTTCTCTGGAGCACTGAATGAACGAACATCCGGGTTGCCGGCTTTCTTCCCCTACTGTATGCTTCCTTTCTATCTTTTTATATCATCTTCCTACAGAGAACGCAGCATCCACGCACACAAACACAAACAAGCTAAGTGCGAGGAAGTTCACATGGCTATCGTTTCTCGCTCGCTAGTTGGCTGCTGCTATCCTTTAACCTCGCAGCGCGTCCGAACCAGTTGGTGGCGCCATGCCGCAACGCAGAAGGAAGAAAGGGCTGAAGGAGGGTAAAGGCGACGGAGGGAAGCACAACCCCTACGCGGTATACGAATTGCGTTGTCGGTCGTGCACACAACCACGAGCGTCAAAGCTGCTTTGTTTCGCACCCGCGGTCGGCTGCCTCGCGATGCGACCTACGATAGTGCCACTATATACGCATATGCGTGCGCCAGTGTCGCTGGCGCGGTACGCGACGTCGGGACGCGTACGCGGGAGACTGTGCATCACGGCTGCGCACGCTCCGCTCCCTCATTACGTTTTCCGCGCCCGTGGGCGTCGGGTTCCCCGTCGTTGCACCACGATGCCGCTCTGCGCCGCCCCCGGGAATCATCGGTCCGGCAGCGTTCTCGGGTGGTGCTAGCACGGAAAGTACGTGCCCCCTTCCCGCTGACGTAGATGAGGAGAAGAGAACACTTCTTGCGTCCTGCTTTCCCTTTTAGGGCGCAAGAGAGACTCCCGAATAATTTTATTTTTTCGCCAAGGCGACATAAAATGCTTCGGGAGTTCCTTTTTATGCACTAAGATAGAAAGCGGGGCTACTATATCTGATATGGAGTTGCACATATTCATGAGAACACAGACAAACCCAGCCTATATTGTATATGACGACCTGTACAGCCTAGCACATCAGATACGATCTAGCACGGGAGAATAGCATATGCCACTGCGTCATACGGTAATGAGTCGCGTGCTCCAAGTAGTGTATGAGTGGGGTACTACAACGCACAGCTCTGAAAGATTTAAAGAACCGGGAAGTTGCTTCTTCGCCAAAGCCCCCATCTCTGCGAATTCCTAAACTGCAGCCGACAGCCATCCCTTTGCTTTCAATAAATAATTTAATTCCCTTGGTTCATATTTTCTCATTGCTCTATCCGGAAACTTTTTGCGGGTTTTATGGCAATGCTGTATAATCATCTGACCGCATGCGCATGAACAGGTTCCAAAAACTCCTTTATAGTTTGTGCGCATTCACTTTTGCCCATGTCAACTAATCCTCTTTTCTACCTCTGGTCTTTTCCACTAATGTACACTTTTATCACCCCACTGCATAGCGTTCTCAACCTCGGAGATGCAGTTGATCCGTCTGCTCGCTCGCCTAGCCCAGTGGAAAAGAGGTTGTAGTAAAGGGAGGTGGCGACGTCCTTTTTCTTTTCTTTTTTTCTTTGGTGTGCTACAGAAAAATAGAGAGACACTGATTGGACCCATAGCCAGCGGCTAGTAAAGGGTCCAATGAAAAAAGTACACAAGTTGCAGGCATGTTTCCCTTCGCCGCTAACCTCTTGCGGAAAGTTGCGAACAGTGATGAAAGCCGTGCGTCTTAACGTAGGGAGGAGTAGGAATTGGCAGCTTTAGATAAAATTTCAGTTAGTAATTCATTGTTTTTGTTCATGGATTGATAGTCGCTAAAGCAGTAAAGAACAAAGGACCAGAAAGCTGAAACACTGCGATTTGTGAATCATTCCGGTCATCAGATACTACATACCGCCGGCGAAAGCGCCTGGCTTTGTAGTCTATCAATTTTCTCGTGACTGATAACAACTGAATCGCTTTTGTTGGATAAGGAATATGACAATATGACAAGGTAAATTGACGAAAACAATTCGCAGGGTAAAGGACGAAACCAAGTAAGAAAATGGTCGTCACTCAAGTCATTTACACTTTCTAATTGCGTTCTTCAACCGACCTGACTCAAAGTTGAGGAAATTAAACATCTTTGTGGGCAACAGAGATTTTAATATCATCACTGTCCATATTAATGCTCCAAAAATACATGGGCCCCACTGAGCGCAGTGTATTTCCCTCTTGCCCACTATACGGACATTGAAAAAGATTCATCTCCAGAACAAGTGTGTATATTAATCTGGCCGTATTAACGAGGCAGAGCTGTACCTGATTCATTACCTCCAACATTCTAGGTCGTTACTGATGATTTAGGCTACAGCGCCGTAGAGAGAACGAAACAGACATCACTTCTAGAGCGTCTTGTTGGTTCAACATTAAAACCGAACTGGTTAGTAGAAATAATGGGTGCTGCGCACAAAGAGACACGGAAAAGAGAGGAACACAACAAGCGCAGTTCCCTCCTCTTCCTCATGTCTTTGTGTGCAGCATCCATTATAAGTAGCATGCTTGACCGACTTTCCAAACAACGCACTACCTTGAACTGGATGGTGTTGATCTTACATTACTGGTTATAAACTGCCATTCTCTTCCATCTAGCGGTTTCGGCTTTGCTGTCGCGCATTTCTTGGTCCTGATGCTCTCGTCTCATTTCCTGGACGCCTTGAGCTGGCACGTCAGAATCGTAGCTGCACTTGCAGTGCCCAGAGCCGATCAATGGAGATGTTCTAAAAACCGCTGCAGCCGTTGTATGCACTCGGAGAAAGACAAAAAAAAAATTCCTTAGCGAAATGCTGCCTACAGAAGCGATATTTACTCCCTCGAGATCGAACCCCCGCTGTCACGCGGAAGAGGCCGGAGCTTTAGTATTGAGCTGGAATTAACTTTAACTCCGGGCTAACACGCTCGTTCAAGGAGCCCTCTCTAATTTTCTCCCCCCGGTTTAGGGAGTGCGTCCAATTGAAATTTAAAAGAGAAGAAGGTGAGAAAAGGAGGTCCAAAAAGATAACGGGAGAAAAGAAAAAGCGGCCAATCCGAAAGGGATGAATCGAGCTCTAACTCTGAGACGAAAAAAAAAAAAAACGCAAGAATGAAAAGAGAGGTTTTCTGTTTTTCTTGTTTTATTCTGCGAACGAAAGAAGAAGAAACGAAAGAAGGTTCCCTATCACTGCGAGGCTCCCTCTTTACCGGTACTCGGCTTTGAAAGCCTATGCTGCGGCTGTTTCAAATGCTCTGCTTTCGGCTGCGCATTTTACATTCATTGCAAAATGTGCAGATAGATGTTTTACATCTTGTTCTAAACATCAAAGAAAGAAAAGATGCTAGATTCAAAGTGCATTCTTTTTAAGGAGAGAGGCAAGAATACATTCCTTCGACTGTGACGAGCTCCTTATCTTGATATGGGGTATCCGTGTTTCGGCCATTAATTTGTGACAGCCCGAGCACAAGGTAATCAATAAGAGGGCAAATGCTCACTTCTACCTTCAGTTCTCTACAGGGCTCCTTTTCAGAAACCGTATTTTTTGGGTGCACTCTCGACATCTCCAGCTTTCTCACTTGCAGGGCTTACGCTTGAAACACGAATATTGATAATAATCTTGGTCTTATTCATACCATTAGTTCGATAAAGAACTAGAGAGAGAATAAATAAAATGATAGTGAAGCAGCGGTATTTTTTTAGTGCACTCTCGACATCTCCAGCTTTCTCACTTGCAGGGCTTACGCTTGAAACACGAATATTGATAATAATCTTGGTCTTATTCATGCCATTAGTTCGGTAAAGAACTAGAGAGAGAATAAAGAAAATGATAGTGAAGACAGGACCCTCCGCATTATGAACGTATTCGCAATCCCCAATAATTTCTGAATCTCAGATTTATTTCCAAGTAGTGTTCATCCCTTTGGTTTACGTTCATTGGCACCCACGATGAGAAATAAAAGAAATCGGAGGATAGACCTTCGTGAAGAACAGTTTGTAGTCGACGCTATAAGAATCGGGGCTGGGAAATGAGGTGCTGGCAAAATATAAAAGAAACCAATGCTTTTCTATTTCTGAGAAAATCTGAGGAATGAATAGGGAATGAATATGGAATGAAAACTGATCCCGTTGTACCGTTGTAATTCCACTTATTGTTTGCAGTAACATGTTGTAAAGATGAAATGAATCAGCGTCGAAGAGATAGCGGTGAATAGATACACGTTTTTCAATAGGTCTCAGTTTCAGAAAAGAGAGATTAGACAACGGGAAATATTTTATCAGTCAAATTATGCCACTCGCACATTTGATATAATGTGATCTAATAGATATTCTTTAGTTTTGTCGTCTTCAATTGTGAAGTGCCTATGACCGAGAAAAACTCAATCGAGCGATGCTATAGTCTTCTTAGAGGTTTCAGTCGTACATTTCTTCCCCGGTAGCCGAATAACAAAATATAACCGAACTGAGTAGCAAATAATATTGGCGAACAGAAAATGCAAATGCAGCTCGAATAAACCGTCCTTCGTATGCATTTTCATTGAACGTTGTCAATTTATCATATAGAAAGCCAAAATCAACTTTCCACGTGCTGCATGTTTGTAATAATGCTATCGGGGCACGTTCCTGCGCGCGGCACCATAACTGACTTACCCTAAATTTCCACTGTGGTTTTGTATCTGCACGCATAGGTCATGGATGCTTTCTAGGTGTATCCGTTTTTTTCAACGTTTGCCTGAGGAGATTCTTTCTCAAAGTTCTGCCATAATTGCAGCTGGTTTAACTTCTTGAAACGCAGCTTAGCTGACGGCACAAGTTATGGAAGTACCCCTTTATATTTTTAATTCTAATGACCTCTCTGGGACCCAGATTCAGTATGAGCTTTAATAGCATCGTTCAGATCTAATTTGCCTTGCTGAAAGGTAAATCTTTGTTGTGTTTCCTTGATACTGATTGAAGCGATAAAGCTGAAAAATGTAATACTAAAATTATGGAGCACAGTCCAGGAATTTGTTTAAATCACTCCCTCAGATCTTCGTAGTCAAAAAGGTCGTCTTGCTCTGAAGTTTAACCTACAGCAATTGGCTGGTCGCCGTAGGTTCTATAGATTACCCAGGACGTCTAACAAGCTTCAGGAAGAGGCAGCATTGAAAAATAAACCTGTAGCGTGGCCGATGTCAGTTCAAAATCACACCTGTGTAATAATCTCGTTCATGCTTCGAGTTATTGATCCACTCAGCTTCACCGTATTGCTCTCTTCTGGCTACGCTACCTAGTTACGCTGTTTATCCTAATCGATAGAGCGAATGCCTCCAATGGGTCGTGATTATGGGTGATTAAGACGTTTTCTAAACGAAAGTTTTGAGAATGCTGGCTCGATTCGGTATAAGTTCTTACCCTCTGGACGGTGAAGGCAGTTAACAGCTCGGTTGAAAGCTTCTGAATTCTTGGAAGTCAACAAAAAGCATTCGACATGCACCATAGTACAATAGAAGCCGCCATGGATATCCATGCGGCAACGCCTTCGAGTCATGCTACTATGGGTCAGACGCCCATTCTCGAGTTGTCATATGTCTAGGCACGTAGCAAACGCTTACCACCTGTCCATACTATGTTGTTGACATACCCATGCTTACTACTGATGCTGCAATCAAGGGTATAGTTTCAGATGAATGGATACAATACTTGCCTCTTCAATAGCCATTACCGATTAGAAAAAAACAACAACCCGGGGTTAGAAAATTCGCGAAACCTCAAAACAAGATCTCTTACCCGTATTCCTCCTTTGGGCTCATTTCTTGACATCACAATTACAGCTCTACGCGCTGGCCCGCGCTGGTGTCCTTAGCCGATGACATCAGCACGGCTAAGATAGTGTTAGGCTCTATTGCTGGTGTCAGACCATGCACTTACTCTACAAAGCCGCGAAACACGGTACTGTGTCATCTACTTTCTGGCATTGCATTAGTGCATTCACGCTATCCCAGTGCAGAACATCGACTAACTGTCGAAGTGTTTCCGCAGGCCACTCCACACTAACCTGCACGCACATACTCAAAGGGGCTGGCGAAAGACCGGAAGTCTCAGCGTGATGTATCTGGAACACGATCGACCCGGAACACGGCTTCGGGGAACTCATGGGGCAGAGGAGAGGCAGCAAACGAGCAACATTCTCCCTCAAGGAGCTTTTCTGTCAAGGATACTGACACCTGGCTTATAATACATGCATGATACAGGCTGAATCAATAAATCAATACTGAACGAAAAGGAATCGTCCAGTGTGGCAGAAACCCAGTTGGGACCAGCACGCGATGAAACTCTCGTATATGGAATGGTTCGCGTTCCCATACAGAAGTTGTGTCATAGGTAAAATAGTGATTCGTTTACAATGTAACTGCAATATTTTAAAGCGATAATAATGCATAGTCAATGCGATACATTTCAGCATGTTTGAACCTAAGATATAATATGCAATTTAGTGTGGAGTAACGCCTCTAGAAAGATCAATTGTAGTGGATCTAAGAGGATGTGTGGGACACGTGGCACAACAAATATAATTCGGTCAATCGCCACGCTTAGCAGATTTGCTAGAAGGGATGCGAAAATGGCCTCAGGAATGACATCCTGCTATTGGTGGCGGAGTTGTTTTGAGCGGTCGTCCCTTTTTTTCCTCCATCACTGCGCCATAACGGGATCATTGTTTCTGTCTTCAGTGGCTTGGTATATGGGTTCAACTGTAAAGTCTGTTACGAGGAAAGCATTCGAGGTTTCGAAGTTCAACGTTTTTTTAAATAATTTTTAGGATTAAGATTGTCCTCGTTCATTATCGATTGCGAGTAGATTTACATTTTCTGGACACGTATAAAATGAAACGCCGGAGTCGTCGGTTGCAAAAAGGGGAAAAACATTAGCCTTAATGCAGTGAGGTCAGGCCGAGTGTGAATGAAGTGCATTAGAATTTTTATTTTCACTTCGGTTTCCATTTCGTGTCCCACACTCATATTATGATAGAGATGTAATCCAGCATAATTTTGTGAAAGACCCTCCCGTATCGATATGGATCTCTGCTTTACTTAAGTGCCATGGATTAGTCTGCATGGCTTGGAAACAGTCTGTCAATTCAATTTCATTTACAATTTTATTTCGCAAAATATTCTGGTCGGCTGCCGGGGCTAAAAGCTGTGAGTAAACAGCTTGACGAGGCCCAGGCAGCCGTTACAAGGCAGGCCAGCATAAAATAAAATAATATACAAGCATATCAAGAAGCAAATACATTTTTTTTTTGCACGTCTTCAACGCAGCAAACCGGATCACTAATGAAAGTAATGCAATGCAAAGATAGGTATATCGCAACAGCATCTAAATATCAGTTCAGCCAGCAATATAACTTAGCAGGACATATAAAAAATATCACTGAAAAAAAAAATGACCGCAGGTAGTGCATACTTTAACAACGCTTTAGAGGCGAAATTATAACAGAGGCCATGAATGGAAATGAGAGAAAACATTAAAACTAGAGAAAATACCATCGGGTTACATGATTACAAAACACTGACGTAGTGCAGCTTTAGTTGACAGATTTATGTCTTTGAATTTATTGAAAATTATGGGAAGAGTATATTCTAATGTGTGCATCCTATAGTCTTGCGAAAAAATGGTGTTACGTGTGTTCACTAGATTTCTATTTTCTTTCAGCAGGGTGGCATCTCTTACCATAGTTCTAAAGCTGGAAGGTAAATAATATGACAACAGAACTCGAAATTCATACATATTTTGAATCTTTAGTACCTTATATTTCTGGAGAGCTTGTCGAGCATAGGCTAAGTAACCAAGATTTGATATATGACGAATGGCTTTCTTTTGAAGGAAGTGAATTTTCTCTGTTTCCGTAGTTGTGAGTGAAACTAAAGAACACTACTTCATACGCAAGACGAATAATGCGTTATATATTTGAAGTTTTATTTTAGAAGGAAGAAAAGTACGGCAACGAGAAATGGCACCTGTCACTGAGGAGAGCGTATTAGTTAACTTCTGAACATTGTGCCTGACGAAGAATCCAAATATCTCGATGTGTTCGCATTCCATCTCAAAAGAGCCGCCGAAAGTGGCAACTCCTGCCAGTTTGGACATGACACGCGATTTCGTGACGTCACAACCCGCCTAGCGATCAATGCCCGGCCATGTCTCCTGCACACTGCCGCCTTCCATACAAATAGTGTGGAGGCCCCGGGCCGGGCGAAAAAACGAACGAATGAACAGACAAACAAACAAACACCGGCTAAATGCGGGAGTGAGGGTCTTAGTGGTAACGCACTAAAAGAGGGGAGAAATTTTTTCAGAGCTAGGATGAAGGGGAAACGTGCAAGAGCCAGTGCACTGCAGGGCCTCTTACTAGCACGAATGCTGCAAGGGCTCGTATACTTGATGGTATTGTATAAAGCGTGACGGGGAATGATCCTTCCTTGCAATCCCCTGCGCCCCCCCCCCTCCCCCACCACCATCCTATTCTTGTGCCTCTCGCGCGTCCTTAATCTCTTCCTGATTAATTGCGGGGGGCTGGGTGCACGCAGCCGTCATTACGCCCGCCGCCGCTCCTCCCTACCGACGCCACTGCGAAGGAATTACAATTATTCTCGTTTAATCGCGCGTAAATTCGTCATTAGGGACACGGCAATCCTCGCACTCGAGGTATTAACTAAGTGAATGCCGATGAATGACCCACCTTGGGGGATTTTCTGTAGTGTACCGCCACTTGCATCATTCGCTTCAATATTTGTTTCCTCCCTCGACCTTCTACTCCTGTCCACGCAGGCAGTAATAAAAACGTCGTTTAACCAGCTATCAAGATTAAGTACTGCTGCATGAAGAACGCGCAGTTGCCAGGTCAGTATCTTTCCATAACTGAGACTGTCGTGCTGGTGTGTGTGCGTGCACTATTAGTAATTTGTCACCATCGCTACCATTGTAATGTTTTGAGCGCCGGAAAATGTGACGGCGTGCCACGTGTTTATTGGTAAGGAATACTATTCTCCTATTAGGAAAACAAATTGCCCACGATTACGTTACCTCCTAATGCGAAATTTGAGCTCAGCTCAACAGCGGTTTCACCTTTTCGATAGATTGAGGCAACGATTTCGTGCAAGACACGTATGTACAATTACAGACAACCTTTTTAATTTTTCACACGTATTCCTTCAAGAAACACTCTACTAACAGTTCTTGCCTGTCATGAAAGAAGCTTTGGGGTCGGAGAAATGAGAGCAATCGAGTTACCATGAGGTTGCAGGAGGCAGCGCGTGGGCACATAGGAACGTTCCGCGACGAACAGATAGCAGCGACTGACTGATGCCGCTGACGCCGCTAGCGAGTGAAGTGAGGGAAAACGGAACGCACCGTGATCCGCTGATGGCGAGCCGGCGTTTCTGCAACCGGAGAGCACCCTCGCCGCCACGCAGCAAGAGGGGCGATCGCCTTCTCCTCTTTCTTAATGGCGCGGCGGTGTTCTACGCAGTCTATGCAGTCATGTTGTCTTCACTCGCTAGCGGCGTCAGCGGCATCAGTCAGTCGCTGCTAGCGCTGCCTCCGGCGACCCCCTTCCTTTCCTCGTGTTCTCCGGTTGCTGCGCGCACTCCTACCCCAATCGTTCGCCGCTGAGTGTAACCCCCCCCCCCCCTTCCCTCCTTCTTCCTGCGAGGCTCCGGTTGCCGAAGCGCCGGCTCGAACTGGGGGGATGACAGGGGGGCGGAGCTGGTTACGAGGCCGACGCGGCCGACGCCGACGGCGACGATGACGCGAAACTCAGGAACGGGCGCCAAAGAGCTGCGTTCTAAAAAATGGTGACCCAGAAAAAGAACACAGACCGGATAGGAAAGGTGTTGCAATGATAATCATGTTTCTTGGTGCCACCAATGTTATTGGGTTTTTCAAGCAAAGAAGAAAATTAAGAGTATGTCCCATAAACACATCATGCTCCTGTATTTTCGAGGACAATGCATCCATACTCATTCCTGAGCAAACAGAAAGTTAGAAGGACGCTTAAGCTTCGCCTTGAGAGTAGATGCGAGAGCGTCTTTTATACTTCACGCTTTCTTTTTTTTATTGTTTTCATTTATATGAACTTCAAAATTATTATTACTGCCACATAAGCCCACACCATAAACACGCGTTAGTAAGTCATACGCACCGCATCGATTTCACAAGGTGCCCCTCTAAAACGCTTGCTACCAGTTCGTGACTGTGCGGAGCACGACTGTCTGGTATGCACACGGCCGTGGGTTTGTACCCCAATGGTGATAGTTTTATTGAATTTCGTATTTTTCCCAAAATATTTTTCTGACTTCAGGGTAGTGGCGACGCTTTGTGTATACGCTACGATGAGTTGTATATACGCTATCGCCTCATACGTTATAATATTTCACAAGTAGCTTCTGTTTATTCTCTACGAAACAATGTGTTAGCTCCATAAAATGAAAATGGCAACTTTTTTTTTGTTTCTGGGAAACCTCTTTCAGCAGAAGAAAAATTTTGCAGCGGTCACTTTCTGTAGGTACTGGTCAGATTTGGAGAAACATTGGTACGACATTGGCAATTGATCTAAACGAGCCGTTTCGGTCTATTGTGAATATTTCCTTTTCTGGGTAAGAGATATATGTTCATGCGCAGTTCACAAGGAAGACGGAGCGAGTTCTAATGTTAGTTGCATAAGCTAGCATGCGGTAGGTAAACCGCTGAAGCACTCCACCTGCACGGCAACAAAAAAAAAAAAAGGAATTATAGACGTGTATCCTTTTTAGAGCTGTGACAATAGGTTTCTATGTTCCTATTTGCAGCAGAGCACTAATTTCGCACGAAGTAAAAATCTTGGGACTGAATATCAGCATAACCACAACAAAGAGACGCCCTCGTCCTGGAGCGTTGAATCCATTGTAAGACCGCTCCTTCGTCACGACCGTCCTTCTGTTGCTCAGGAATTGGGAAGACGGTGGCGCACCTGCGCAGCTCTGAGGATAAATCGCTCAGTACAGACGCTACTGAGCGTGCTCTGTGGTGGAACACATTGGCAATATGGAAGCATAACCAGTGGAGAGGAGAGTAGATTATTCCTATAAGAGCAGGACAATGTTTAAAGGAAGCGACCTTCTAACTACTCGAACCTGTTTGGCAATACAAATGTTTTCAACAGATAAATATGAGTTTCCTTTTTAGCTCGCTTGGGACCTGGTTGTTTCAAAAATAGTCTCTCCGATTATTTCTGCGAAAAATGACTTGAAACATTACTTAGCGATTAAAGGCTGATAGTTTATGTGGCTCAGCAGCTCCTGTCCTTCGCACAGAAGCAATCCGTTAATTAAAATGCCCACTTTAAAGGCACCAAAAACCACATGCACACACATATACACAAGAGGAGAAAATGGTACAGAGAGCTTGTGTGTATTTGTGTGTGTGGTTTTCGGCGCCTTTATATTTACCCTGATCAGCTAGCAACTAGCTCAACAAGAAGTTCTCTCAAGCTTTTATTTTCGTAAAGTCGCATTGCCAGAGGAACAAGCGAAATGAAAGACAAGCGAAATGGCAGCGAAGAAATTCGATGAAAACCATTACTTGAGGTTATTTTTCATATAAACTAGCCTTTACTCATTTTATTCTCCCTGCAAACTGCTTTGCTGTTCGGAAAGTCGAAACTTCGTTTCTGCTGCTGTTAACGACCAGCCGTAAATGGCTGTATTACCAGGTTATTTGTTGAGTTCTGTCCACAAGCGCTTCTCCTTAAGTGCACTCTAAGCAGCTTCTATGCTTCATTTCTTCTTAGACGAACCACCGTGAAATGTTCATCGGCGACAGTCACGCCTGCAGTTAATACGTCTCGTCTAACTCTTATCTCGATGCCCACTTCTCAACTAACATCCCAGGACGAGTGCAATGATTATTCGGGCATGTCTACGCCAGTATGCAGCAGGAGGGGGGATAATTGTTCAAAGTACGGTCTTGAACAAGTGAAAACAACCTAACCTCAGACCGGTGATCAGTGTTTCAACAAGGAGTCTCCTGCCTTAAAAATGCTCTTTCAAGCTTTCTCTATTTCGGAGCGCGTCATATCTCCTGCACTTGACAGTATTTATGGCATCTAAAGCGGCAAATGTAACGAATTACTCTTCCTCTGAATGTAGCTGGCATTGAGTATTTGGCTTACCTCTGTGCGATAAAAAATCACAGGAAAAAGTCATCGATGAGTCACAATAGACACATTACACATACAAAAAAAAAAAAAAAAACACCACGCTGTTAGGAAATCGGGCCTTTTGAAGCCTAGAGGCAGACCTCTCTACAAAGGCTGGCGATAACAATTGAAGTGAGTCGACCATGGACTGCATTTCATTCAAACTGATCTCGTATCGCCAGTTGCGTCATTTTCTCCTTTGTGTGCTATTTCGCACATTCCATTTTCACATTAGTTACAGCTCACCCATTTGTCTTCATTTGCCGCACCACAGCGCATTTTTTTTTTCTTTAGCTTTGATTTCAATTCTACGGAAACTGATGCCTACTTTGTTGAAACAGACAAAATCATTTCGTATAAAACACAGCCTGGAGCTCCATGCAGGGGAAAAATAAAATATAAGTTATCTCCCACCTTGTGAACTCGTAACTTGTGCATTCCGGACGAACACATCCTACAGAGTTCTCGTTTTTGGGAGGTTGTCACAAGGAAGCCGCTGTTTTGGTGATTCCAACCACAGAACAGAATTGTTCAGCTTGGCCAAGCAGCGACCATTTCAATAAAACTTTGACAAGTAGAAGAACAAACGCAGAGGCACAACTACCTGCAACTTTTAACTGTGTTAGTTTGCATTCATTGGTCTTATGAAACTAGAGGCCGGAAACGCTATTACTCTTCTGGCACTATCACAGCAATAGATTAGCGTCGCATTACCTTTAAAAAGACACCCATTAAAGAGAGAAATGGCGGATCGACATGCGTAGGCGTTTTTAAAACAACTGCAACATCAATATGTAGTCTGCAAAACCTGTCTGCTGCTGCAGCCCTCCTCTTCTTTATAATTTAGGCTTATGAATTATAAAGACATATCCGTGAAAACTGAAAGTCCTTACTCTTTATGTATCTTGGTAATTTCACTCGATTTTGGGCGCCACAATTTATGCTACCCATAACCCCATGTTGCCGGTCACGCTATAACAATTAGATTCCATGTTTCCTTCTCTCTTACTTCTTCCGACTGTCTATGCAGTTTTACTTTGTGTTGGAGCTTGTTTGTTCTTTACTTTTTTTAATCAGAGTGCGGTATAGTATAGTGTACGCGTGAGTTCGTCTGTCTGAAGATGTGTATTGAAAATGCTGTACAACAACAACAGGAATATAGTCCAAGTAATTTTCGTGGTCTAGATTTTTTTCGCTTTAAAGTTTTCATAGTGCCGAATGGCAGTGGACGTTTCCAGCCCTGAAATTCATACGAACGAATGGCAGTCTTGGTTTAAGGTTAGAGGGATGATATTCGGGAAACTATTACATGCATCACTTTCCACCCCTACATCTATGTCATTACTGGGTGAGTACTTGCATGTATTACACAAAACTTTATTACCACTTTACCACATCCCCTTTACAAAAATATCCCTCCATCAAGTTCTGCAAATAATGGCCCGCTGTATATATATGAAGCAAGAGTCACGAATGGTGGCAGCTGCTTATCGAAGGTGACAACACTCGTCTCTTGCACGGATACGAGACTGCATTTGTTTCGCTGGGTCAGGACCACCGCCAAGTAATCATGTTCTACCACATGGCTGCTACAAAACCAGATGCGCACCCACGTGGTTTTTATATCAACGAGTTTATTTCGGAAGAATAGCTTTTTGCTGCGCTCTTTTTATATTTCATTTCTTACACTACATTAATTTTGAAGAAGTATTTGCCCTCTCAGCCCACCTTTTATTTCCTCACTCTATGTCTTTACAGAAAACTCACTGCGTGGCCAGTCTGTCTGTCTCGTAAATTTTTACAATTATTTCTGTCCCTTTCTTCGTAAAGCGGCCGCCCTTATGAAGGGCGGGAAGTGGCGCAAGAAAAAATTACAAATATGCTCTACAAAACACTGCAAACCTAGAAAGACGCAATGCGCCTGGAAATTGTGCACTAAAGTTTTTTGATAATGCATGCAGCAGTGTTTCTGTCTTCCAAAGCATCAGCCAGGCCCACAGCCTTATTCGGCACCTCTGTAGATCGACAGAGCACAGGCCTTAATCAGATTCCGTGAACTGCTAACGACATCGCCAAAGGTTAGATCCAAACACTAAACCTCAATTATGAAAGGTTAGATACATATGCAAGTCTGCGTAAACGAGCAACATATAGTTCAGGAGTGTTCCTCTAATCCAGCGACTTTGTCATGACTCACGTTTTTTTTACTGAGCGGGTTTCACAGAAACCCACAATTGAGAAGACAGGGTATGAAAAAATTCATGAGGCAAGCTTTTCCTTAACGCTTTCACCTCGGTCAACGCCCTCAGCCTCCATCAGCCTTCTAGAGGATAGAGGACCAAGCCGTTAGGGACCAAGCACCTGAATGAGAGTGCATGCAGGAAAAGATTGCTGCCATCGAACGAACAGCCCGAATTGCGGAAGAATCCAGCTTTCTGCTTTGCTATGTTTATACTCTCCCGTCTTCGTTTCTCTTTCATCAACGTATGTTACTCAAGATTGCCTCATCCGAAAAAGAAACGCTATAGCTGACACCTGGGAGCACCCAGGCAAGCCAGGAAGCAACTACAGCCAGGACAGGCATACTCTAATCCACGTTTACGGCTTCGAGTTACAACCCTCTGAAGACAACTTGAAGAAACAGAACGATGAAGAGAAAAATACTTGAGCGGAAGAGCGCACGAGTTATGGCGTCGATGAAACTGGAGCGAGACAGAAGTGCTGTACGGGAGCTTTAGGACTCTAAGGCAGACATGAGTGGGATCGCTCACGTGCGCTTACAGAGGTGCTGCCCTGTGAAGGCAGTTCAGAAGAGCGTAAAACGTGAACGACCAAACAAGCGGAGCGCTGTATGCGGGGCAGGTGTATACGAGCAATAACCTCGGATACGACAGAGTGCTGACCCTTTCCGGTTTATATCTCCGTTGCATTCTACGCTCGAACATTGCTTCAAAATGCTGGGGACCACTTTTTTATTGTTCACTTTTACGTCAGTTTTTGTTTTTTGTTTTGTTTTTTCTTTTTGCAACGCAGTGCAAACGACGTCCTATTTTTTTGTTGATTACGCTTGGGTGTTCTGGTCAGCACACTCTATCTAGGACAATCATTTAACCCTTCCGGATCATTGCTAACTTATGTCAAACCGTTAACATTATGAACGATACAACTGTGATAGCTGCAGTCATAGACACAATGCATGATATAATATATAAGTATTAGCAAGCTCTAAAAAACATGGCCGGCATGGTCACTACAGTGAAGACAGCGGAGCTAGTAAAGTTTTTAGTGCGAAAGAGAACCTCTTCGTGCTCCACAGTAAAAGCAAGAACATTCAAAAGTCTTAGGTGCTCCGAGAAATTAAATGTAATAATACCGATAAAAGGAAACAGAGGTGCTGAGAGGTGTGCAAAGAAAGAGGAAAAGTGATGTTTCTTCACTTCGCACTGTATGAAGCCACACACATATCAAAACGGCAAAGAATAGAAACAAAATATGGACGTTAGCTTAACCCAGAGAAGCAATTTTCAAAATTGAGCGCGTAGCTAACAGACAGGAACAACGTACGCGAAAGTACACAGAGTGCTGTTTCTTCTTGCGTAGTTCTTGTCTGTTGGAGCAAAGTTAGCCGTGCCAATGATCTGAAAACGCAAACACTAGCCAAGCTTTGTGCTCAACAACGCTCATACAGGCATCCAATAGGTCGAAAAATGTGTCCGTGAACATGCGCAGCATTTGCTCAAAAACTGGAAAGGATGACTCGAACCAAAATGTTACCACTTCAGACCATTATCCCAACTTTTGTTCCAAGAATTCTTTCCCTGTCCAATGTCTTTCTGTGTCCGTCCCTATTCCCGTCTCCGATGACGAGTTCGGAATTGAAACGGCCCTGTATCCTAGTAGTCAGCTGTACGCAAGGAAAAGCTGAAGGAAACGGTAGGGAAGGTGGGATAAAAGGGATTGTGCAGGGAGATAGGCTGCTGCGAGCCGCCGCAGCCTGCAGGCGCATTGAGGGAGCGGCGCAAAGCTTTCCGTTTTTGTTGTCCTTGCCGATCGGTTAGCTTCGGACGCGCTTCGTCTTTTACAGCCCGGAAGGTGATAAAATAACTTAACGAGAGAGCTCCAGTCGTAAACGCTGTTGTGACAGTGGATCCCACCGCTGCCACCAATGTTGTGCCGGTGGGGTTATCACACAGTAGCCCACCGTCAACAGGGTTGTGCCAGTGGATCCTGCAACTGCCACCAATGTTGTGCCGGTGGGGTTATCACACAGTAGCCCACCGTCAACAGGGTTGTGCCAAGGAGTTGGTAAAGCAGCGCTCGTCACCCGTTTCGTGAACGAGGGCTGTCAGCTTCCTGGGCGGTAGCGATGAATCCGAGTCGGCGTTGGTGAGATGAAGAAAAGGCTTTATACACTATTTACAGGTATTTACAAAACAAGATCGGCTCTGGGGCCGAAAGCTAACATAGCCATGTGCGACTGTTCTCGCGCAGCGACGGCCGGGGAGATTCCGCCGCGTCCGCACTGTCAGGGGGCGAACTGCTCCCGATGGACGCTCGTGACGAACTCACACTCGGAGTCTCGAACTGAAGCACTTGAGACTCCGTCGCCGAGAACCGTTGACGCTCAAAATGGTCCAATCCGACGGCAGCACTTTCGCAGGGCCAATGGGAGAGCTTGCTGCGCTCTCGCTTCAAATATGCCGCGGGGCGAGAAGGGGTTCACCGTCAGGGCCACGGCGCGCCGTGCTGTCTGGACGTTCAGCGCATGTTAAAACACGTCGCTTCTGTCCCTTTGGTACGGCTCGCCTCCAGTGCATTGTTGCTTTGCAGAGAAGTATCCAAAGTTTGTGAAGGAGGCGTTCGCCGAAGAAGTTTGGCGTCCGGCTGAATTTCTAGGCGGCTTTGGCCAGGCACAACAGCACCCCCGCCATCAGACAATGCGCCGGGAAGACGAGCTGCTCGCATGTGGCTCGGATGCCGGGCGCGCTCGTTCGCCAGGTTCCTCCAAGCTCACGTACAGTGTCCGGGCGCCAGGTAGCCTCACGTGCCTCGGGTTCCACTCGCCAGGTCAGGATCTCTGCCGACAGCCTTGTTGCTGGGGCACGTCGACCAACTTCGCTCGGGTCGCTCCGATGCCCTTGCCACTCGCCACTGGTAACGGTAGACTGTTCTGCGGCTTGCGAAACCGACCGACAACAGGCAACACCCAACACAAGCAAGCACCCTCGGTCACCCGTCAAACACCAGACAGAGGCAAAATTTCAAATTCAATTAGCTAAATTGTTGTCCCGTTTTTGCTCCCACTACAACAAGAGACAAGTGTATAGGATGCAGTACACAAGGTTAAAACAACAATTTTGCATATTAAAGATGCATTAAGTAGCAAGTAAAATTATCAATCAGTAATAGAAAAGAGTCTCCTTGAAATCACTTGGACCGTAGACCATGACTGAGGAAGCAAGGAGGTCATTCAATTTTGCCCCGATCTGCCTACAAAGTTACCGTTAGCGACTAAACGCTCGTCGAAGGTAGCTATGTTTTGAATGCATGACTCAAAGCATCCGATTTCGCATTGTGCTGCTCTCTTCCGCAAGCGGCAGAACGCGAAGCAGTATTCGGGCGGTTTGGCTCTCCTACCTCCGCTACAGCATCGGCTGTCCATTTCTCTACGAGACCTTTCTTTCCACTTTGTGTGTAAAAGAACAGACGTGCACAATTTGCTCGCTTTGTTGAACGATCTGTCTCGTTCCTTACGCTTTGCGCACCAATCGCGCATTTTCAGAGCACGGGTGCATTTGTGCCGCTGGGATCCCCGCTTCTTTTCCTTTCGCGATCGTTTGCGTTTTCTCACCTTTCGGTGACAGCATTCTTTCATGCACCTGCCTTTCCGCTCTTTTCGGCGGCTGCACTTGAGTTTTTGCTTTCTTTCTTTTTGTGCCAACTCTTTCAAGCTGCCGGTAACCGGAGCTTGTATGGCGCCGACATCGTCGGAGTGCGGCGCCGCGCCTGCGTCGCGGCCAGCAGCGCATGACTCACTGCCAGTCGCGTCCGAACAAGGACAAGGCTCGCTCACGCCAGCCCCCGAGCTAGGCATATCCTCTGCAGGCTCGCCACTCAAGTTACTCTGATCCGCCGGTGTGCAGCATCGCTCAGCGCTAACCGGCGCACGATCAAGGTCGTCTGATAGCTGGGGCGTTTCGGATCGCGTGAGGTCCATGTTCGCACCAAGGTTGTTTTCACCAATACAATTGAGCGCGTCAGGACAGGAAGATTCATGGCTCCTGTCTAGTCGCTCGCTGTTGACTTCACAGGTGTGGTTCTCGACAGCGTCCGCGTCATGGGCCTGCCTTAGCTGTTCAACACTTGTGAGCTGCGCAATTTCCATGAGCGCAACTTCGTTTTTCTGTGTGTCATGATCTACGTCAACTCTGTCTTCGGAAATTGCCAATTTGTCGTCTCCTAGCCTGACTACATCTCCGCCACGCTGTACAACTGCTGCTTCTGGGTTGTCAGGCGGTTGATTTACTGCCAATTCCCCACTCTCGATTGGTGGAATCGGATTGCTTACAGCTACGTGAGGCGGCGTGAAGGACGGTGTCACTGCGGATTTCTCACCGATGGAGTCGGCTCCAACCGTCTCAGCTGCCAGTGGCTCGACCAAGGTAACCACTTCTGTTCGAGGCTCGATCAACTCGCTGCTGCGGTCGCTTTGCTCGGCCGCTTCCTCAAGTTGTGTCTCATTCTCTGGTGCAAGCACAATTTTCTCCGAGACTTCCTGACTTTCTAGCCATTCGCTTACAGCGGCTTTCAACTGATAGGCCAAATCAAAGTATGCCTTGTTACAATGTTTCTCGCTCTCATATCTCTTCCGAAGATCCTGAGGCGTTATCTGATATCGTATCAGCAATGACTCTTTTAGTTCATCGTAATTTTTCAAGCGGTCGCCAACCAATCGCTTGATTTCTTCCGACGCTTCAGCGAAGAGAAGAGCTACCAACTTCAGCGCCCAACTATCTCGCTCGAAACGTTTACTTCTACAGACATTCTCGAAGTCTGCCAAATACACTGCCATATCCTCGGCGATGAGGAACGGTGGTGGACAGTCTCGCGGTATTGAACCGTTACAATGAATGGCATTAAAAGCTTTAATCTTTTCCACGCTCATTCTATGTGTTGAAACCTCCAGCTGCATCAGTTGCCATACGCGGGCGTCCTCTTTCTCGTGACGTTCCCTACGTTCACGATCCTCTTTCTTTTTTCTCTCTTGAATATCATCCCAGGCCTCTGCGGCTTCCTCAACCGTCACTTCTTCTGCCTGCATGATCTCAAGAATTTCCTTTTTTCTTTTTGTTGAGCCCAAATCGATGCCCAACTCATCACAAATTTGGAGAAGTTCTCTGACCTTGTAACTCTCCATCTTTTACACCGGCCTCTTGTTGATTGCCTTTTTAGAATAGTGTACTATACGTTCGCTATCTCGCTCCTAGCAAGAGATGCGAAAGCCTTTCTCACACTGATTCCCCTCTTAGCATCCCCTGGTTTTCAAAACACTTCCTGTAGGCTTGAAACACGCAAGGTTAACACAATGCTACGCTCAGCCTTTCTCTAAGCTACCCTGTGTGTTAGAGAAGTCTAGCGTTTGAGGGAAACTTCAGGTACTCACCGCGCCGAGGTGCCTGACGCCGGTCGATCCCGCAGCTGCCATCCAATGTTGTGACAGTGGATCCCACCGCTGCCACCAATGTTGTGCCGGTGGGGTTATCACACAGTAGCCCACCGTCAACAGGGTTGTGCCAGTGGATCCTGCAACTGCCACCAATGTTGTGCCGGTGGGGTTATCACACAGTAGCCCACCGTCAACAGGGTTG
Source organism: Amblyomma maculatum (assembly GCF_055883805.1). NCBI lineage: Eukaryota > Metazoa > Arthropoda > Arachnida > Ixodida > Ixodidae > Amblyomma > Amblyomma maculatum. Next base: position 21,733,118 of record NC_139345.1, on the reverse strand, counting down.
TGCCAAGGAGTTGGTAAAGCAGCGCTCGTCACCCGTTTCGTGAACGAGGGCTGTCAGCTTCCTGGGCGGTAGCGATGAATCCGAGTCGGCGTTGGTGAGATGAAGAAAAGGCTTTATACACTATTTACAGGTATTTACAAAACAAGATCGGCTCTGGGGCCGAAAGCTAACATAGCCATGTGCGACTGTTCTCGCGCAGCGACGGCCGGGGAGATTCCGCCGCGTCCGCACTGTCAGGGGGCGAACTGCTCCCGATGGACGCTCGTGACGAACTCACACTCGGAGTCTCGAACTGAAGCACTTGAGACTCCGTCGCCGAGAACCGTTGACGCTCAAAATGGTCCAATCCGACGGCAGCACTTTCGCAGGGCCAATGGGAGAGCTTGCTGCGCTCTCGCTTCAAATATGCCGCGGGGCGAGAAGGGGTTCACCGTCAGGGCCACGGCGCGCCGTGCTGTCTGGACGTTCAGCGCATGTTAAAACACGTCGCTTCTGTCCCTTTGGTACGGCTCGCCTCCAGTGCATTGTTGCTTTGCAGAGAAGTATCCAAAGTTTGTGAAGGAGGCGTTCGCCGAAGAAGTTTGGCGTCCGGCTGAATTTCTAGGCGGCTTTGGCCAGGCACAACAACGCCTCCGATGGGCCGCGCCGCAGTCAGTGCTGCTAGCGGCGACCGCGCGCGGCAGGCCGCGTCAGCCGCTTGGTTGGAGTACTAGCTTCGTCCTCTCCAGCAAGGCTTCTTTGTTGCCTGGTTGTTAAGATTTTCTCCGAGATCTCATGTCCACACTTTAATTCTCAGCTAGCGATCTCAGTGTAGCGTCTATAGGCTAACAAAGAAAAGCGAAGCAAAAAAGTGCATACCATCGAAATATAGCGGACACAAAACAGAAAAAGAAAAGCGGTCACGAACTACTGTGCAAGTTATGTGCCGTGTTTCATAGCATTTTTCTTCGCTGCGGAATAACAAATGCTGCAATGCTGAACGTTTGCGTTTCGATTAGGGAGGCATGCGCACGGTTTGTGCTCCCGATCTTAATTTCACGTTTGCTATACTGCAGAAGAGTAGTTCTAAGAAGTTGGTGAGGCATGCAAAATCACGCCTCATGGCTGTCGACGCGTCGTGCAATGAGCGGAGACAAAACGCCGGAAAGATAGACAAATTCTGCATGTCTATAAACAAAAAAAAATCGTGGTGGCACCGGCAACGATTGTAAGGACTCTGATTACTTTAGAAACGCACAATTGTGCTCGCAGTGGCTGTGTGTCTTGCAGAATATATTTCTGTCCCAACAAAATGAAAGGTCTCGGGTCAGCGAAAAACGTGCGCTGAATCACCCGGCCTGCTGATGAGGCAAGCGCCAAAAGTATGCCACCAGTCATCCGGATGTATCACATGCACCATGCTGTGTACATGCGCATCGGCTTGTAGAGCATGCGAAGAGCAAAGAAATCCTTTTGCATGGTTCGTTTTACGTATAAGGCACCCCCCCCCCCCCCCCCCTTCCCCATTAGGTGCGTTAGTTGGGAAAGAATATTGCCGCATTCCTACTCAGTCTTGTGGCGCCGTCATGCGGCCGGACTGGATTACCGACGTTTAGTTGGCCGGGGTCACGCTAGTGACCCCGGCGTTCTTAATTCGTCTTCCGCTCTCGAGCTCCGGCCAGCCTTGCCACGTCCCAGTGTCGTGTCACTGTGAATAAACTCAGCTTCTAACCTTCTGGCTGTTTGACGGTGACAATATCTACCTTTACATCTCGGCCACCATTGAAGAATCGGGCCAAGCAATTTATGCTGACCTCCTTTACTGACAAACGCGCTAGGTGCCTGCTTGTCATTGGGCAGGTAAGGTGCCACACACATGGCCACAAGCTCTAACTGCCCCTCCTTGCCATACATACGTCGCGGTGAAGGGCCGTAGCTCTCGAGGAGTGAGCTGAAGTGCAAGTAAACGTTGCCTACGCAGTAGAGTGCAGGTAATACGAAGGCGCCGCGAATGAGGGACGATAGCCAGTATATGGCTACGGCCTGTGGGGCCGAACAGCACGGCGTAACCAGGAAATCCGCGGCCACCGACACGGATCCACAGGAACGCGGGTTTCCGGCGTCGACATGGTCGCGTATATCATATATATCCGAGCTTGGGATAGGACATTCTGGCGACCTAATGGTGGCTGCCAACGGGAGAATTATTGAAGCCGCCACACTTCCGCGCGTGTTTCCGCCTTTGCAGTTGTCCTTTCTTCCGCGCTCTCACCCGCAAGGGCTCCGGTGCGCGAGGTTCGTGCTAGGCCAGAGCGGTTTCTTTCTCTTTCATTTGACAGCTGGATGTGACGATGACCCGGAGTTCGTCGGAGTTCTCTGCGACAGACACAGACGCCTCCCTCTAGTTGATGCAACCAGTTGATGGTTTCAGGCACTTTTCAGGAGCTAACAGAACTTACAGTGTGATGCAGGGTTCAGCAGTTGATCCTAAAAAGCCATCATGTTAACGAAGCATCCCGCACGCTTCATTCAGTGAACAAACCAAGCAAAAGTTAGAGGCACGATTGGCGTGCATATTGATGCTCTGCAGAGTTCATTGTGCATGATGATCATGATGATGAAAATGTTTATTGAAAGCCACATTGGCTTAGATTAGGGGAAGGCTGATCGGGTCCCTAGTCGGGGACACCGTTGGTAAAAGCCGCTGCCTGTGCTATTTCGACAAGGGCTCGTTCTTCCTTGAGGACCGAGCTGGACCTAGAGGACCTCCAAGCTGGACCTCAGCCTTCCCCCGTTGGCAGATTTATTATGTCAATGCTGGTATTTTGTTGACAAGACCATACCATATGGTATGTGCATCATGAAATATTGCGCATCATGAAAAATGACCTCTGCTAAAGCAGCGTTTCGTGGTTTATGCTAGCCAAGAAAAACGAAGTATGCCAGGAGAGGTGCTGACATCGTTCACCTGCAGTTCTGCCTTGTTACCTTTAAAAAGGGCGGCGCTGCTATTAAGAAAACCAGAGGATTCTACGTAAATTAGCTACCGTAGTAACCATGTCTCAGTTTCCCAGTCTTGAAAACGTGTGCTATTAGATAAAACGCGGTTTACCGCTTTTCGAAGGACTGTTTCAGCTGCTTCATTTAGCGATCATAGCGCTAAGCCAAGCAATCGTGCATTAGGACAGTCGTTGAAGTTAGCGCTGCAGATATGAAAATATAAACACTGCTGATCGCAGGTAATTTTGATGTTTATAAAAAAGCAAATCATTTGCTCTTACTCTAAAGGCAGCAACCGGCCTGACGCGCTAGATGAAGGAAGTATCCGCTTGCGTGTTTCAAAGGCGATTTTCGCTTCCTCTGCTTTGCACCCCCAATGACTGCGGTAATTTACGACTGCTGCAATCAAAGCGCAGATTCACTCTTCCTTTCACAGTGCCTTTTCTTTTTCGGGAAAAAATTTATCATAATTATCTTTTTATTTCTAAAACGGCGAGCAGAACTAAAGAAAATCCCACCAAAGCAACCTCTAGATATCACAAGTAATATATCACCCCATTTCGCCTTATCTCTAAGGCGCACGTGAATGGAATATTTAGTGTACGTGATACCCGTCATTACATCCATATTTTTTTCCTCGCCTGCCTTTTCACCAAAAAAGAATTGCGCGATTTCTCCGGCTCGCCTCTGCTGGCGCTGCTGCTTCCGTCAGCCAGATGAGACCTGCCTGATGCACCGGCTGGAAATGAATAATTCGGAACGCATGGAAAGTCGCCGCTGTAGCTGCATACGCCCTGATTAATTGTTTTAGTTGCATTGCATTTTCAGCCAGGAAATGCCTGGCGATGCTACGTCAGCACGCATAGCTCAGCTGCGCAGCGTACATTGTAACAGCTGCAATCTTGCCAGGAACGCGCAGTGCCGAACTGCAGAGATCGACAGTTAACCCTTCCGTCGGCAGCAAATCGAAGGACGGGCAGAGTGGGACGCCTGCGGGGTCACTATGGCTGGCAGCCAACGAAGAGCTCTGGAGCGGAAGGTCTTAAAGGGGAAGCGGAAGTTACTTTGAATGAATGTATCACAGTTCTAAAAGGCGATGGGAAGTACTGTCTTGGCAGAAGTTTTTTTTTTTTTTGTTTGTTTGAGAATCTAGGAAGCGACGTCGGACCGCGTGCGAAGTGAAGCGCATTGAGACTTACTAGAAAAGGAAAGCGAGCTCTTTATGCCTGTTTAGAACGTTTTCGACAGTCGCTCTTTTCTCCGTCATGATTCCTTATCTTATCTTTCTGTCATGGATAAAAATACGGTAGTATAATTGAAAAGCTGACGATTATACTATTTCAGTGACAGATCACGAACTTTTTGTGGCATAATTAAATACTAAGGTTTGATTAGGTGTAAAGAGTAATGAGAAATTAAAGCATATTGAAGCTTTTCGAAGCACAAATACTGCATTCGCGGCAACAGACCTAACAAATAATGCAGAATCACAGCTCCTGAAGAAGAGAAATGTCACCTCGTGTGTGACTAATGTAGAATGATAGAGTTCACTGCATGATCCCGAACTTGGAGCATTCATCCAAACTCTAGCAACTTAATTTTACACAACACTTCACACAACTGGCCTTTAGGCTTCCCTCTTTCCAGCTTAACGCTGCCCCACTTGCCCAGATTGATATTAGCTTGCTTAATGATTCATATATTTTTTTTTAAATCCTAGAAACTGCTTTTGTAACGCCTAGCGTACACATTATTTTATAAACAGGAAATTTTGAAGAAACGACGCGCGTAATATTACCTATCGCAGCCAAGGGCAAGCCAATTTTTATGACATGTAAAAAAAAAATCACATAATGGGTTGTACTGACATCAAGTTATATATTGATCTTTGGGGGCCTATTTAAGCTCTATTGTAATGAAGTAGATTCATTCTGGAGGCTAACAAAGAGGGTTCTACTTGAGTTGAGGGCAACTCAGAGGGCTATGGAACGAGAAATGGTAGGGGTAACATTAAGAGATAGGAAGCGTGCAGAGATGCTCAGAGAATTAACTCAAGTTACTGACATTCCAGTTGAAATTAAGAAGAAATGGGCATAGGCAGGACATGTAGAGTGAAGAGAGGATAATCGATGGTCGCTTAGGGTAACAAACTGGATTTAAAGGGAAGGAAAGCGTAGCAGGGGGCGGCAGAGAGTTAGATGGGTGGATGAGGTTAAGACGTTCGCAGGGTCAAGTGGATGCAGCTAGCACAGAACCGGGTTAATTGGAGAAATAAGGGAGAGGCCTTCGCCCTGCAGCGGGTATAGTCAGGCTGATGATAATTATTCATTCTTCTGAGGAAGAATGTTTTCAGAATTCATCCCGAATATTTAAACTAGTTCCGAAGATAAGAGGCTTAAAATATGTGAACTACACACGTGTACTATACTTCGGCTTGTCATTGTTATTACGTAATTTGATTATAGCCTCGCCACGCCTGGCAAATAAAACCGGAGAAAAATATCCGTTCACACAAAAAGACAAATATAGACTACAAGAAACAGGGGAAAATCTTCACAAACCCGCAAACCCTAGTTGTATCAAAAAGCGAACTACAACAACAACAAAGTAGCTTCGCAGCGCCTTTCCTTCTGCTGCATCAGTTTACCCAGGCTTAACGAGCATTGACTTTTTTGCATTTGAGATCGCTAACACCAAAGCGGGCAACCAAAGATGTAACGCAATACCACGCCACACTAAATAAATACTACATTATATACAGGAATTTGGGCATTGCGCCATGTGGAACTGGCGGGCAGAATGAATGTGATGAAAACTCCGTTGCGGGCATTAGCGAGAACAATCAATCAGCGTTTGTCGACGGCGGCCACTGTAGGCTCGGCTGGTGCGGTTAATGACAGAAAGTGCGAAACGTTCCTTTGCCACTATTGATGGAGTTTGGAAGATTTACGATCTCGCGGCGTCCGAGAGCTGTCGGGCAAGCTGTCGACCTCCACGCAAGAGTGACTCCGAAAAAGCGTACCCCTTTCTACGTCTCCCCTTTCTTTAAAGTCTGCCCTGGTGAAACACTGGGAAAGACGAAATACAGAAAATTTAAAAAGATATTGATGACAGTGTTTTCTTTCTTCAACAAGGACAGGAGAACCGTGGTAGCTGAATTTTCTTATTACAGCTTCTTGATTTTCTCTTTATTTGTGCAGATTTTCAATGGCTGCTTAATTTCCTTTTTCATAGGAATATGTTATTCCCTTTTGCTATTTTATGTGACCATCGAGCAGTGTGTTCGTCCCAAGGTTGACAAAACACAATCTGCTCGCATATACGATGAGGACGAGAGGAGACACGAACACAGCGCTGTGTCTGTTTCTCCTCTATTCCTCGTCGTATGCGCTGAACCGATAAAGAGTTTGGAATGGTTGACAGTATATATTCCAGCTCTCATAAGCACCAGAAATATAGAACGAATGAGGAAGAACGTTTTTTTTTTTTTTTTTTTTTAAGTGTTCTCGATGAAGCTCCATGTATTCATTAATGTATTCATAATAGAAAAAGAAAGGCGAAAAAAGGAGAAAACTGCCCCTCTGTTCCAATCTGCAAATATTTTTTCGAGCAGTATTTTTGCAATACTGGAAAGCATGAGAGCCAAATTCAAGTTAGATTGCAAAAGGGGTATGTGTTAGTAAGCACCCACTCCCAACATTGACACAGTTGCTGTGCCGAAACCTCGTCCGTGCAAGCTTTTATCAGACAATGGAGTTGCGTGCAGTATCACTGTCCTCCTCTTTCGCCTTTGGCTTCTCATTTTCTGTTTCCCCAGCGCAAAATACTTCGCCGGAACAACAACTTATTTTCTTTCTGTGCCACGTGTACCGCGAGTTTTACCTTGCAACGTGCTACGGTTGTTCCGAACGGCCAACTGTGGCGGCAGGAGCACGCGCTGCTCCGGCTGCGGAGCAAAGGGGGACAACGCCGACGGCAACGGCGACGACGACGCGAAACGCAGGAACGGGCACCACAGAGCGGCGCTTTAAAAAGGCGGTACGCTGCTACGATCGTCTTGCACCTTTGCAGAACTACACGCAAGATGCGACGCATTTCCAAGCTTTAGGAAACGCGTTTTCAGGCAGAGTCATTAAACATCAGTCGTTCTACGCCTTTCTGGCAGTGACGATTAAGCAGACTAAGCTGTGATTACTGGCCGAAACAGTGTTTTGTTAGTTTTTGGTCGAGAAACTATTTGCATTTTTCTCACGGAATGAGTTGTCAAGATATTTAAAAGAAAAAAAATTGCCTGCCATTAAGAGTACTCCATCAGCTTGGACGATGAAGATGAGTAGTACAATGAGGCAGAACAAGAGAAAAGCCTCTGGTATTCTGCTGTGGTCGGAAGAGTTTTGTATTCCTACGCTCATCTGTCGCAGCGCTAAGTAGAAAAAGCTTTCCATTACAACAAAGAAACCAACGGCATCGCGATTCTCGCTTTAACGATTTTGCCTTCCGCTTTTGCACCTAGAGATTTTTATGGGAAGCTCAGAATGGTGCCTCACCGAAGCCAGGCAACAAACTTCAATAAGGGAAACAAGTTCATTAGCATTGATTGTTTTAGTAAAATATTTCTGTTCAGGCAAGAAAGGAATTGTCCCAATGAACTGTATTCTTACTATGGATAAAATTCTTGTGGCAGTCCCGAATGTGGGTGGAGCATTACGACAGACCTACGCCTTCCCGGTTCCCCCTCTCTTAAAGTTAATCCGCAGGTGACGATAACTGACTGCCTGTTTTATGCGCTCTATTTGTCCTGTGTAAATGCTAGCGTGTACATAAAATAGGGATTCCGTTTTGATTTGAACGACCAGAATCTCTTAGTTGAACGGCAGTGGAAGACCCCGCGTAGATTACATGGTCAAAAACGGTAAAATTAAATTATGAATGTACAAATTCAATAGAGAAGCTATTGAGTCATAAACCAGAGTATTCCCGAGTATTTGCCTAAATCCATGCATGTCTCACAACACCGATGCCTTGTACGTCTGAAACAAAAGCCAAAATAGAAGGCGGAGTTTACGTGCCAACGTTGCACACAAGTTGGTCATTGGAGCTTCAGTTAAGGGACCTCGTTAGTGGGCGATTTATTCAATACGGTGGGGTGCATAGGCCCTGAGATGATGTCTGTCATTAGGAGCCCCTGGGTCTCCACTTCGCCGCAAGCTGTTTTAGTTCATTCATCTTTGCTTTCAGGATAGGGACAGCCGCTGACCATTCCGTGCCGCCTTTTCTCCGTGACATCATCACAAGCATACCACAAATGCAGGGGATGCAGTGGCGTAAAGACCGAAATAATGCGATTTATATGGGAGCAGTAACTGGTATCGAATTACTTCTCTTGCTATAACGTTTTGTTTCAAAATTTAAGGCCCTTATTAACTATCGAGGTTAATAATAGTTACAAGCAACTCTTTTTTTTACGCTCGGGCACCTTTTTACGTTCTAGTGCTAAACCCGGGTTTGAATTGCGTACCAGACTCATAAGGCATGCCGTAATGCCAGTGCGCGTAAGAGCGAACTGTGAAGGCTGCGTGCTCCTGGCCTTTAACTACAAATAAAAAAGTAGTCAAGTCAGGATACTACGCGGAAATATACTGTCAATATGCAGGTCAGTAACTGAGTTGCTGGCGGCTATATGCACTTCCCTCAAAAAATGTACTGTCCAAATGGCAAAGATATCATGCAGGTGCAGCGGAAATAATGGCTGCACTCTGAACGAAAAACAACAATCTATCGAATATATATGAAGGCTTGCTGCGCGATTGATTTGATATCTATATCGCACTCAGGCTTGGACATCACCCCCTGATAAACCATAAACAGAAAAGAACAGCTAATTTCACTTGTCATGTGAATCATTAAAACAAATGGGCTAAATCTGTGTCCAATTATATTTCAGTTAATAAGGTCAGAGTTTCTGGCTACTAAACAATCTGCTCGTTGGCTATACTTTTGCGACGAATGAGCTTATGTTTACGCTGATAAAAGCAATACCTCACTGCCATAACATAATATGGGTGTCGAAGACGCTAATATAACTTTAATGCAAACCAGCACATACAGCGTCATCTCCAAAATAGGCCATCTAATCTGTTTCCGATATTTCTATGTTTCCCTCGCACCTCCGTATGCATACTTATGGATGGCGCCAGTTTTCAGCGTGGAATTTGTTTCTTTTTCGTGCTCCAAAAATGCAGCTGGCTCATTTGCGAACGAGGGAGTAAAAATAAGAACGCAAGAAGGCAGGGCCGACGCGTTCGTCGCAGCATTATTGGTAATGAGTTTTTTTATTGGAATAAGGGGCATTTCCTACGCATTCTGAGCTAACAAACGCTCTTTAGCTTCTTTTTTTTTTTTTGCTTTTATCACCGAATAAAGAAAACGTCGTATTTTCCTAACAGCATACTGTCGTCACGACGCAGCAACAAAAGGAGTGAAGGAACGAATGATGCCCGAACTGCTGATGTGCCGTGCGTGTCAGCATTCACGGTTTTTCAGGCGTCAAGGCCCCATGTTAAACAGCAAACATCGAGGCGAACTTTTTCGTTTAGCCCCGTTTAACCGAGGCGAGTAAGGCAGCCCTAACGCCACCGCTCCTTTCGCGCATGTCGCGGGAAGCCAAGCAGAAGCAGCAGCCAACGCCTGCGACCCATTTCCGCTAACGTCCCGCATCGCTAATGAGTTTCGGATGCGCGCGCTGCACGCGCAGCCAATGGTGGTGGTGGACTCATCACGCGCCGCTTCGGAAGTCAGCGCAAGGTGCAAAGGAAAGAGGGAGAAGGGAAAGGGACCGGGTGGTGTCATCCCGGAAGCGTGGGAAAAGGAAACAAGAGCCAACAAGAGCCACGTTCCAGGGAGGAAGGAAGGAAAAGATGCCACCAAAGAAGACGGAAGTAACCGCTACGTGTAGCGTGCCGATATTCTTGCATCATCCCCCTCCCTGCATACTTCGGGATTCTCGACCCGCCGCACCGAACAGAGCTTGTCAGGCGCCCTTGCCCCGAGCCAAAAAAAGTGCCTTCGGGGGAAGCCATGGTCGATTGGTTGCCATCAGCCGCCTTCCAGAGTGGCAGCGGCTGCTGCGGCTACTGCTTGTACCGACATTTTTGTAGCTTAGCTGAACCGGGCCGAATGCTTTCGGTGCTATTTGACGTGTTTTCTTTGGACGATGGGCTTGGTCCGTTTCCTTTTTCTAGCTCTCTTGTTTGTTGCAGCTGTGCCTGGATCTCGTATCCCATCCAGCATCCCTCGTGCACCTTGAGCTAAGCCTGTTAAGCGCCCGGACGTGACTCGAGTCAGTGATTGAGCGAGCATCCCACGCTATGCTTATTCATATTTTCGCATTTTTCCTGCCTATCCTTCAGTTTGAGTCAGCGGGCAGCCCGGTACCACACGTGCTGCTCCGTGCCCCCGCTTTATCTCCTGCCCCCTTTCCCCTTGTTTTTCATATACCGTCACTCAGGCAGCGTGGACCGCCTCGTCTATATCTCTGCACCATTGATTTATTTTCTCTAACAGCTTTCTTTCTCTACATTTCAAGCTTGACTTCATCTTCTATATCCAGACCAGCATTAGTAGAATATTGAGTTTAGGCGATGCGTTGTTACCGGTATCTGCAATGCTCTCCTCTGCCTTCATGTCGCATTTCCTTCTTTCATACACTGCCGCAGTATCAAGACATGAAAAAACACAGAATGTTGCGGGTGCTGGTGATGCCAAGGTCTAAGCGATAACCTATCAGCTGCAGCCTACATGGGTTACATCCTAGTTTTCCAGCATGAGCAGTTCTTAGCTTGATCCTCAAAAATGCGGCCTTCGTATCGACTTCCGTATCACTCTCCATGCAGTGACAGTTCCTTGAGAGAGTACTCTCAGATAGCTGTCAGTGAGTTAACCTCCGGGCAACCACCGACCAAAATGCGCCTCCTACCAGAGAGCCCAACACCGAAACATACATGGCATTAATGCTAACCCCTGGGCTCTGGCTAAAGCATCGCCTAAACAGGAGAAGGAACCTCTAACTGCTATCCCACCGCTGTGGTGGCCTACCAGTTGAGCATCCGTAATTATATATCAACTATACTATGACCCCATTTCTTAGCCGCCAGAGCCACCTGACTCTCGATAACGCATGTTAGGAATTCTAGTAACCGGCTTGTGACTTCTTGTACTACATTGTCAGCGATGTCGGGCTCTCAACACATCAGCAGCGGGAAAGGTATTCCACGTGTAACCTACGCAGCTATGCAGCTACTCTTCAATTGGACAAAAAATTTCAATACGAGCTCAAACGCAGGCGTGAAGAGGTCACTGCAAGACTTTGATTTTGGAAGCCCTACTGTAACAGTTATTAGAGATGTTTAGCTTTCCGACAAAAATATGTTAAAGAACTACAGACCCATTTCAATCCTTCCAGTTTTCTTTACGCTGTTTGAAAATCTTATAAACAGTAGGCTGACAAACTTTCTGTCTAAATATTCATTGTTGAATAGCTTTCAATATGGATTTCGAACAAATTCTTCAACTGAAGCAGTGTTATTGAAACAATTGTTGGATTGGTAAAACGTTTATCTGGGGCCTGCAGTAGAACGCGCGCTCGCGCGCGCGCTATTTTTGTTATTGACACAAAAAGAAATTATTCTGGACAAGTTTTTTAATAATCTCCTAACATTAGGGGCTCACAAATAACTCACACGACCTGCGGCGATGCATGGTTATACACAAAAAACAATACACACACAAGGGATGTAAACCAGGACCAGGAATTAAACTAGCCCGCTTGCAAGTACTACTGAGCTCACTCACATATAGATCTGTCGAAACATCTTCTGCCACAAAAGGTTAATTAAAACTTAAATTATTTAAAGATTAATTAAAAGGTTAAAAGGGTAAAGGCTTTCAAAATTTTTTATTTGATTATGATTGTATTCCAGTGTTTCTCCGATGTCCCACATGCTTGACTGTTGATTTGGTGTTTGTGCATTATTTTATGTGTTTTTCGACTCTAGACTCTTTTTTTTTATCACGTACGTGTATAACAATTGTGTAGTTGATTTTGTTAGCCGTGCAGTGTGTGCAAAGCAGAATGTATACATCATTGTGAATTGAAGTATTTAAATAATTTTGTTTTCAACTCCTCGATGTACGCGCCGCTGCTGTCATCACTTGCAGGGGTAGCCATTTCGTCAAGCTGCCGCGAACGGAAGCTTTTTGTGGCTGCTCCTCCCTTGAAGGGAAATAAAATCAATTTGATGGAATTTGAATGAAGAATATCGTTGTTAAATATACGGCCTTATCTGATGGCTCCAATGCAGGCGCGGTGGCCGTGATCGCACCTACCCCTTTCAATGCGCATACACACGAGAGGTCTGTAGGGCCGGTATAAGGGTACGCTAGTGTGTCTCCGGCAAGCTAAATCTGTCTATTACCCGATGAGCGAAACGTAAACGTTCTCTGTCTATTTCCGGAGCTTGCGTTTACAATATTGGTAGCAAAACTAAAAGAACCTAAGAATATCAGCAAAAACTCTAAATGCGTGTAGCGAATTCAAATTCGCTCTCGAGTTTACTTGGCTAAAAATAAATGTAAATGTTCATGCGTAACCTCTGTGCGCTATTTTTGAAGAACTAAACTTTTTTTTTTTTTCTCGCATGGAGGCGTAAAAAGGCTGGATGGCTAATACGCAGCCTCCGATCAATTCGGGGCTGCTTTTCTGCCTTCCTCCGTGCGGGGTCTCGTTACCGACGAATACAGTTATGAGAGTCGGTGCGAAATGACACTATTGAATTTTCATCAGGATTTTTGTTCCTTTTTTTTTCTTGCTGCCGTTTCGATTCGACGGTGCATGCACAATTTCCGACGTGGCATAGCCCTGTAAAATATAACGAAGAGTGGTATAGACCGTGATTAGAACTAGTGAATAACAGACAATGAAGAGGAAATGAGGGCGCCATGCAGCGACCGAATCAGGATGCAACATTACGATAAGTGCGCTAGAGATAGCGCGAGCTGACCGAGAGCCGAAATGGTGAGACTGCCTGCATTCCAGCACGGATTATCAGCGCCTTGCCACCAAAACGATGGCCATACGCTGACGGCACCATTTCTGTAGCTTCAGCTATACAACACCGGGTTAGCTAACTTCCAGCCACTCTGCTATGCTTTCGTTCGCTTGGAATACATTTTGTTACCCTTAGCGACCATCAGTTATCCTGTCTTCGCACTACATGCACTGTCGATGTCTGTTTCTTCTTGATTTGCACTAGAATGTCATTAGCTCAAGTTATTTCTCAAACTATTTTGCACGCTTGCTATCTCTTAACGTTACACCTACCATTTTCTGTTTCATAGCTCTCTGTGTCGCCTTCGGTTTAAGTAGAGCACTTTTCGTTAGCCTCCATGTTTCAGCCTCATAGATGAGTACATGTAAATGAAAGCAAGGAGAAGTAACTTTCTAGGCACTCATCAATCGGGCTCCTTTTTAGTAGCCGTCGTTCCCTCTAATAATTCCATTTCTGCTTCCGCCCTTATTGGCGCAGTGTAAAATTCAGCGATACAAAATGAAGAGAGGGCGCTATCGCTTTATAGCCGAGTGCACAAAATGCAAGAAAATGTATAGAAACATCGAAAAGTCAGAACACAGTACATCATTCAAAATTTATTGTTTTCAAAGAGGGATTCAAAAGAAAAGTCTCATCTCTCCTTTACTCATTTCATTGCTTCAGCTGTCGTTTATTGGTGCTCATTTTGATAGTAGTTCTACGGTTGGTGAAAAAAAAACCTAATACACCACTCTTTCGCATTTCGCTTTTAGATCAGGCCAGGGGTTATCTCATTGCAAGGGCATGCATAGCTCTGACGAGGAGAGTACCGCATGCGTTGTGAGCCCTGCGAGGAGAAGACTAGGAAGAAGACGAAAAAACAAACAAAAAAGCTCTGCAGACGGGGCAACAGACAGGACTGACAGTCCTGGGCATCTGTGAGGACCAAGAATAGAACCTCCATTGAAAATTGAATTGTAACTTCCACCTACGAGGTATTCCTTATGGAAAGCTTCGTTAAACCAACGGCGAAGTTGACGTCGTAGCGTTGTCATCAATCACCAACCATTGTTTAAGAGCACAGTTTCCCCACGAAGGCAAATCAGAACAAAAGGTTCCGCCCACCGATGGCAGAGGCACCCTTCCGAGCCAGTGGCGAAGGCCTTCCCCGATACATCAGAGCGCGTACTGCGGGAAGGCAGGTACATTTGATTCCCAAACGCCAGCGACGCACAACGGAGGCCTTAGGTAGAGACTAGGCGAGTCTGCATTTTTAGCCCTAATTCTTCCCTCTTTTGTTTTTCTTCCGAGGTTTTCGTGTTTCGCTAAGCAGAAAAGGTAGTCCGTTACTCTTACACAAGGCTGCAAGCAAGTATCGCATCCTCTCATAGGTGACTACGGTATGAAAGCCTTGATCAAGATGCACATTTGAAAGCCCTAATTGTATATATTAACGTAGCGAATAATTGCTAATCCTTACAGAACTTTTTGTACACAGTCTATACATGGTTCATTGTGATTAGTCTACACCTTCTATAGACTCTATAACAAACCCCGTTGACTAGACAACAGACAATGTGGTATCTACAGAAACACTTTGCTTCCGTGCGGTTGCAATCAGCCGCAGTCCAATTTGATGATTTTAAGGCAGAGAATTAAAAGTGAAAAAAGGGAACGCACGCAAGTTTTGCAGAAACACTTACCAAAAACAAAATACTTCCTTCACCCCTTACAAACATCCCTTACTCTCACACCGGTCTAGTGCGTAAAAGTATGTAGATGCGTTTGCAACTACATTGCAGATGAAAAGAGTTATGCCTTCGAATTCCCACGCGTAAGCAGTCTTAATTCTCTCCCTGAATGTTTTTTCAGCACAAAGTGTAGAATGCTTTTGTCGTTTTGCTTTGTTATAATGTTGTACTGCATATGCCATAGTTCCTCAGCAGCCTACAGTGCGCGGCAGTAAATAGACAAAATAAATGTACTGTGGTATGCACGGCAGTAGACAGTACTGAAAGGTGCTCGCAGCTTTTCTGGATACTACATCATTGCAGGGAACCGGGCCGCGCCTGTACGCGTAAAGACCTCTCTCTCATGCCGCGCGGAACGTCTTTTGTTACTATACATTTTGCACGAGAACTTTGCTGAATGGCTCTGATTCAGACTTGACTGCTTAGAGATAGAGAGAAGAAAAAACTATAAATTTATATACTACACTTTACTTTATAGTTTATATAACTTGCTTTATATAATACACACAAATAAATACGACCGTTATCGTTTGGTTTCGTTTGTAGAGCTTAAGATCCCACAGCGGCTCAGTCTATGAGAGACGCGGTAGTGGATTGGTCTGCAAAGTTCGAACACCCGGAGTGGGCTGACGTGCACTGACATCTCACAGCCCACGGACACCTTGGTTTTTGCCTCCATCGAAAAACAGCCGCCGTGGCTGTGATTTAGCCGCAAACTTAACTCTAATCCTAATTTAAGTTAACGTACGCCACATGGCAAACAATTCTATTGCTATATCGATAACAGGCATACAATCATAACTAAAATAGAGATAGGGAAGAGAACACAATGTAAAAACTGGTGAAGCTGCTGCGCGAAAACAAAACTTATTGACCTCAAGCAATGTATTATAAAATAAAGTCACATTGGCCAAACATTAGTAAACAAAGAAAAGTAGATCAAGGCGCAGGCACGCACTTGTTTCAAAAGTATGTAGCGTAAGGGGTTGTTTTCACAGCCCTACTGCGTGCCTGGGTCTGCATCGACAGAGACCACTACCTCTTGCAAGCAGAGAGACCTGGAGTACTCGATCCTCCAAGCTTTGCATTGTCAGGTGTGCTTACGAACCGCGGTAAAGTGCTTAGAAGTAAACCTCTTTCGTTGTACAGTTTTGACGGGGAGCTGTGCACTGACCAGATAACTTCACCATTTCGGCCGATTTGATGTTTTTCTTTTTTCACAGAGAAAAAAAAAAAACAAGATCGTCTTGCCCTTTTCCTCCTTTTAAATTATGCTATAAGTGCTTTTTTTTTTTTCCCGGTGCCCAAATCCTTTATTTCGGCTGAAACACAGAGAAAGCACTTGAAAATTCCGCGCGCGGGAAACCTATTTCTGGCGACTTCAATCTTTGCAAGCTGATTTCTAGCTTTCTTGCTCAGAGCGACTGTTGTCACCCCACTCATTTCAGGAATACCGACTTGTTATAGCTGCCAATCCCTCTTCTCCTTTCGCTCCGCTTCCGCCTCGTGTGTCGCTCCGACATTTACCGCAACCAAACTACACCCCTTTTTCTAACGCCTTCCTTTCCTTCACAACCTCCGAATTTCTGCCTCTGCTCGTAAGTTTTTTGTTTATTCTTCTTCGATTGTGCCTTGTACCTCATATATTTCGTTTTCTTCTGGCTTCCTTTTCTGGAAATTCTGCACGCAACGCTCGTCTAGCGTCTCAAACGACAGTGTGGCTGGCAATGGCGGTTCTAATATATCAGTCCGGCAATAAAGCAGCAAAACGCCGTTGTCCACAATCAGCGACCTTTACTTTCCTCCTCTTCTCGTTTTTCTTTTAACGCACTTTGTTTTACCTCCTCATCGTCGAGGCCTCTTCAACAACGGGAGACATTGTGGACCATCCTTTTTCCCTCTCTCTGTCCTCCCCCTCTCCCTGTCGCAGACAGCCAGCGCAAAGTGAAGGGCTCTGCAGCGAGCGGGCTAATCTCTTTTGTTGGTCGAGCTTCCAAATTAATGGTTCACGCCTCCCGACGACATCATGTGACCTAGATTCTCTATCGCGATGCGCACTCGCTCCACCTCTACCCTCTCTCCACCACTTTAGATAGGGAGGCGGCAACGCTAGAGAAAAGCGCGCCATTTGTTCTAACCTTGCGCTCATCCCCTTTGCCTTTTCAGAACACGAAAGAAGCTTTTATTCAGCGTGTGCCCTCCTCCACACCTTCGTCTTTCTACAGATGGGATATGTGTACTCAGCGACATTGTTTCTTCGTTGCTTTTTAGAGCCTTTTCAGAACTCGTCAGAACCTTGCCCTCATTGTTTCCGCGGTGCTCCCGTACCGGTCCCTGCCGGCAATTCGGGGAACAACGGTAGAATGTCAATGTGGTACGACGTTGGTCTTCGCTCGCTTACTAGTGTCCAGTTAAGCACGGGAAAATATGCGAAATCACAGTAAGAGCCTAGCTTGTATCCAACCAAAAGCTGTCATGAAAAAGGCCCCAGAGGAAGGTAAATATTTAGTCTCCTCAGTACTTGCCTCCACATATAACCTTGCACTTAAATAAACCATTCTTTTTTTCTGTGCATAAAACTCTTCCAGCTAGCTACAAAAAAAAAAAAAAAAAAAAAAAGTTCGCTTCCGGTATGACTGAGATTAAAAATAACATCTCCAAAAGGAAGCGTTTTTCTAACGAGTTCTATTTCAGTTTCGCTGAGGCACCCCGAAGAAATTAAAACGACGTCGAGCTCACTGCCGACCAGGCATATTGCAGGATCACTGACGGGATGTCGATCCACAGAGGGTATGCAAAGTTCGACACTGACATATAGTGAATGATCTATCATATTCCCTCAAAACCCTTCGATGTAGCATACGTAGCACTAGATATATCAGCGTTAAAAACAGCTGTAACATTTTATATTTGAACTGGTACTGCAAGAGGACCGAGAAAAAAACGCAACCAGTAAAGCCCAAATAAGAAGAAAAGGAGAAAAAAAAGCGGTACCGCGCTCCACCCACCAATGCAACATCAAGCCCATTGGCAAAATAGCGTTTTTTTTTTGTTTTTGTTTTTTTTTGACGTCTCCTATCCAGCAACGTTTGGGGAGAAACAAAAGTGCGGAAAAAAGAGCTAAACGGTGCACAGTCTCCTGCCCGATGAGCAACCCGTGTTCTTCGCTGCAGTTTTTGGCCAACCAATAACACTTTCCCGGTTACGTCATGAGACCCTAATGAAGCTTAGCTGCGGCACTCCTGGAAATGATTGGCACCTGTGCATGGTCACCGCGAAGCGTGAGAAAATTTCGAAATTTCATTTGTAAATTATCGGTAAATTAATGGCTGACTTCTGAGCACTTGCACACTCAGGGATATTGACTATGGATAACGCAAGCCTTTAGTAGTCAGTTTCTGGAACCACTTTCAGCTGGCAAGCCCTTAAAACGCAACTGCAGCGTCTTTTGTACCGATGGATTGTACGCGCATGGTATTACGCAATGATGGAGACAAGGATTTACGTGTTGATAAATAAGTTTGCTGCAAAATAGATGACCATGCGCCATGGGTATGACGCGTAGTGTGACGGAAGTTGTTCGCAAAACTATCTTATTTTTTGCTCTTTCCTGTAGGTCTGGAAACTAGGCAAAAGCAATATGCTGTCTATTTCTGAACAACCGGCTAATATAAATTATAAAACAGCTGTTCGAGCAATTAAGCCTCTAAAAAGAATGAAAAGTAATGAGACAGCGGCTATAAATATAAATCAAGCATGTCCCCGCCTCCAATCCTGTAGCAGGAGTCGGTTCATTCTTTCCACTTTATGGACGCAGCTTCAAACTCCCCCCCCCCCCCTTTCCCCCTTCTAAAATAATAATAATAATAATAAAAAAACGACCAATCGGAGGAGTTACGTTTTACGACCGGCATGAAACAATCGCGTAGACGACGATTCTAGGCAGCAAGAAAAAAGAAATTATCACCGGGAATTAAGTACCGATCCTGCCGGCGCACTGAGCTAGGTAGAAATAGCCTCTTTGCGTTTGATATTAATATATTAAGGTCAGCGAAAACCATACACACCAGCTGTTGCTGCTTTGAGAAAAAAATCCAAGTAAACTGTTTAAAGTATATTAAACGCCTTTTGGAAACTGCGCATTAAGTTCGAGAGCAAATGAGCGCAACCGGGAGATAAGGAAGGCCATTTTTTTTTTCAACATTTTTCGTCTGTTATATAAAAGAAAAATTATTCGTAAAAATTAGTGCTTCCAAAAGTATGCACATCTTCAAGCCTATTCCTTACCGTGGTGTCGAGTGTCCCAAAACGTAATAATCAAAACTTCAGTTTAATAAAAATTATACGTTTGCGTAAAAAATAAGTAAGGACTATGTAAGCCCCTTTTGCTTATGCCGAGAAGTGCGCTTTCACAGTGCGAGTCGCTTCGATCAGCATTGCCCATGTCAATAATGGAAAGATAAAATGCAGTACGTAGTGAAGGGCCCGGCTTGCTTGCTTTCAAAACTAAGCTGTCTGCAGATAGTGAAACAAAACAAAGAGAGCAGCAAAGTGATTATCGCAGCGCACGCGTGCCATAATCCGCTTCAGTTCTCAGAAACAAGTAGCTCATCAATTATGAGATGTGCAGTTTCGTTGACGCCTCACCCGCTCATTCCATCCATCAGCATTTGCAATTTTGGTAGAATATAGAACCCTTCTAACAGTTCAAAGAACAAATAAAACGACATGACTTGCGCAAGCCAGAGTATGAGCTTCGAACGGTTGATTCTAAGCGCTCCCGTGATGCATGACGGGAAACACTAATCAAGGTCGAGTTCCATGCTCGCCGTTAGAGAAGTCGGGACTATCGCCGATTATTTTTTTTTTCTCTCTCTCTGAGTTCTTTATCTGTTATGGCAGCAAATGAAACAAAGTAACGTAATAGATCGGCTCAGTGTCGTAATCTGGCGCGGAGTAGTGGCGAAAAAAAATGGAGGACACGGCCTTTGGAGCATTTATGAAATTTGGTTTGTCTTTGTAGTCACGTTTTTGTTCTCTATCTGTTCGTCTTTTACCGATAAGCCAATCGCCTGTAGCACGGGAAAAAGAAGTAGTGAGCCGCCTTTCCACACGCGCTTTTCGTGGGATTGTACTCTGGGGACACGCAAGAAGCCTCAAAGATGGCGCCCCACAACGACTTCAGGTCTAAAGCAAAGCAAGTGAAGACACAAACGTTCTACACAAGAAGAAATAGAGAAAGCAAATGTGAAACAAAGCTTGCAAAGGAGTGAAAGAACGCCTCAGAAAAAGGAAATAAACGAATAAGTAGCGAAAGTGGCGCCGCTGGCCACCGTCGCCACGGGCGGCATTCCGGTGTTCCCTTCCTCTCTCCTTGGTGGGTCCATATCGTTCTGTATTTCTCCTTCGTTGCCTCCTCCGCCTTTTTCCCCTCACCCGCCGAACTCCTCCAGGTGTGCGCGGCTGCGGAAACGCTGTCCCGAAAGAATCGATCCGTAGCTTCGATCGCGGATCAAACGCGAAGCCCAATCAAAAGCCGTCGCCTGCTATTTCGGGCCACACTGTCCGCGTCGTTGAACTGCGGCTCTGGACCTTGCAGAGGAGGAGGAAGGGGGAGTGAGAGAGAGCAAAAGGGGGACAGCGGGATAAACCTACGGAGATGGAGGAATGGAATATAGGAAGCGCGTGCTTTTCTTTGTGGAACGCAAGGCAGTGCCGGGAGGAACCGTGCCCGCGGACATCCTTTTTTTCCCTCCATCCTACTCTTTCGGGCACGTGGATGAGCTGTGGCCTTAACGTTGGGCCAATCAGCGAAAACGTAGCGCTGCCGGGATTGTAGATGAAGGTTGAGGCGGACATCTCGGCGGCCGGTAACTTCGATGTGTAAATGGGCGCCGAATGGCTCTGGCGCTTTGATAACGCGTGGGACAGTGGAAGGGAATTCAGGTGCCCGCAAAGAGCAATTCTTTTAGCGTTTCCGTGCCAGCATAAGGCGGCTGCAATTCCACTAGTGAGACGAAGTGAAACGTATCATTTGGTGATGCACTTTCGCTTCGTAGTAAAGAGTACTGAGTTGCATACACATCGGTTACCTGATTCTGTTGTGGTGAAAGATAGTTTGCGTGCGTACGTTTTGAATGTACGCACGTACGCACCGTGAGCGCATCTGTGTGTGTTTATTTGATTGTAAAGTGTGGCTACAAAATAAGAAATAAAAAACAAAAATATGACACAAATAAACGCTTTATTAGGAGTGTGTGAATATTAGAAAAATTACAACAGCAAATCGAATACCTTTCTGTAAGAGTATACGAACAGAAAAAATAATTCTTTGTTCTAAATTGTTTGAAACAAATCGAATATGTTCTGTTTTGTGTACTTGGCAGGAGGTATGAACGAAGTCCCACCGTAAGTTTTTTCAGATGGCGGTGCAAAAAAAAAATAAAAACAAGAGCACAGCGGAATCTACACTGCAGAAATTCGAAGGCCTGAACGTTGCTGGGGCACACGGTGCATCATGTTTGCTCTCATTATCATCATCCACTAAATGCGCCGTCAATATCACTCCTAATGCCATCATTGTCATTATCACTAATTGTAGCTTCATTGTGATCGCTACTATCATCGTCACGTAGACAAGAAGAATTATCATGCGTGTTTCGCGATCCCGGGCCTGGCGCAGTTGGTTGAAGCGCTCGGCTGGGGATCCGAGGGGTGGAGGTTTGATTCCGGGTGGAGAAAGGATTTTTATTTTTCTGATGACATTAGTTTTAGTTTTGGGTGATGACGTCATTTGATTGACATACAGTATGACAGGACGAGCGAACGCTGACAGTATGAGCCACTAAAAGCTTTCGCGTTAAAAGAGAGCCCACTCCAATGTCCCGCTCAGTCCTGTCGCTATCGCTTTGAGCCGGCTGAAGACAGCAGCGCTGTGACGCCGTTCGTAATGTGGTAATATTGGTCCTGCGACGATATCGCAGGGCTCAATTTAGGCGCGTTCAGCAAACATTGTCTTGATGCCCGATCTGGAGGCCAATATTCTTACGTACTTGTTACCTATCTCATATCCTGAGGTGAGGCTGCAGTTTATTATCTGGAACAGCAAAAATTGATTTTTTATACAAATAATATACTGATTTTGCGTCGCGACGTGTTATTGGAGATGATTTTCTAGTATTTCAACAACTATAGACATTTCTCTATAACTTAACTCCATAACTTACACCGCCCTACATAAGCACAGGAGGTGGTTCTTCCTGTGCTAAGAACCATGTATTGTTCATTTTGTAAAGATATTCGCACCAACAGTAAACATTAGTACAATCATTCGATGCGTATTCCAGTAGATTCTGCTACAATTGGTTTTGCAATGGATTCGAATTAGAAAAAGCAGTATTCACGTACTCCTAGGTATAGTCCACCAGAATACTTATCAGCTACTGAACTGAAAAACTAATTTGATCATCTTTCGTGGAGGCAAGCACTCAAGTTATTTCTTCGACATATACAACTAGACAAGAACACAGAATAGAATCTGAATAATTTCTAGGCGCTAGATGCCTCATAATCTAAAATACCACAGATTTTCACAGCAATTTTGCGCATTCATTGTTCCCATCGCAGCAACTTTTTTGAAAAACGTTCGTCTGCGTGGAAAACACATTTGCACTTTAATCCGGCATTTCAGAAAAGTAAATTAACTTTATCCCTCTTTCAGCAACAAACTGAAGCAAGATCAATACAACCAAGTCCATTGCTAAACTCCTTCCCGGGTAAACACGTGTGTGATTTGCAAATGGTATGGAGCCAGACATAAAAAAAAAAAAAAGAGTAAAACAGAGACTGCCTATCCCTTATCCAATCCTGCTTTTATTTCTTTCAGCCCTTCAAAGCCCACCCGAAGCATTACGCGAAATCTACTGAAGCCTAGGGTTCTTGGCACCGGATGGCACTAACTTATTAAAATGAAGTTCTTAACATATGCGATCCTCTTTCCACAGAAGCCCTATTGCGCTTTGTAGACTCTACTTGCTTGTATGTTTTCCGGTATCCGAATTCGCATTCAGGTCTCATCCGCATTCCTATTGTGAGTTTTAGCCCTAATACTAGGAGAGACAGCAGCGTGGAATACCTTTGAGCCGCATCTTTGTACATTCAGCAACGGCGTGTGTGACCGAACGGCCTTAGAGGATAAGATTGGCTATTAAAGTATTGTCTGTTACCATGTATACAA
>NC_139345.1:21647567-21702567 GCF_055883805.1 Amblyomma maculatum | reverse complement strand
GAGTCTACCATTTCAATGTGATAACGAACCGTATACAACCATCAATGCTAATACCGATTGGTCGTATCCCACCGTATGTTCGCCGGTCCACTTGTCGCCTACTGTTGCCGCATTGCATTGAAAAAAGAGAAACGAAAGTACCAGCCCTAAGGTAAGCCACAGGGACAAGTGAACCGCGCGCCACGTCCTTTGTTGGGGCTCGCAAAAAGCACCTCCAACGCCATTTTCACGCCTGCCCCGCCACGCTCGTCGAAGCACCGGATGGTCAACAAACGAGGTGCGAAGCATGAAGTTTTCAGTGTCACGAGGAAGAACAGATCACCCGCCGAAAGGGACTAAGCAAAAATACTTGCGAAAACGAATATATCATCTTTCCTCCGAAGAGCGCCCAAATAGATAACGCCGGGTGAGAGAGAAAGAGAGGGAAAAATGCATCGTCGCGTCGGGAAAGGGTGCGAGTGGTTTCCACCGCAAGGCATCCCAGGAATTGAAGACGCCTCAGGAAGAGAAACGCGGCATGCGCACGCTTCCGTCCTTGCTTTTCCGCTTTCACGTGGACGCGTGGCCTTGTCGGTCTGTGCGTTAGTCCCGGCTGCGGCCAAAAGTGCGCCACGCAGACTCTTACCCCGACACAAAAACAGTGGAACAAAATAAAAGAAATAAACAATGACAGAACGGATTACTCCACACGTAACAATGAAGATCACAAAGGCAGAGAGAGGGAGTGACGACGAATGAATAAAAGCTGTCGCCGGTGCCCAGGCATCGGCCGTCGGAGAAGTGTACTTTCTGTTACCTCGGGCTATTATTTACTGTGGGGCAGCTTTGGCGGGGGAGACGGGGACCATTAATTTCTTGGGGGCCCGGTTCGATTTCAGGCGCTCGCGGCGCATTTCTTCGTCTTGGCTTCGCTGCTGCTCCTCTTTGTGCTTCAAGGCGAAGCGCAAAAACAGGGGGAGAGAAATGCCCCTGCCTCCGCCAATGCTGCCCTGGCCGTGCTGTACACGAGTGAGAGTGAATGCGTGTGCGTGTGTATAGAGTCGGATCCCTCTCACAAGATTTGTAACGGAGGCGGGGATAACGTGGAGAATGCAACACGGAGGGCCCCTCCGCCTAGATTCGGTTATCTTTTCCTCCCCTCGCGCTGTCACCTTCACTGTATTTTTCTATCGTCTCTATCCTTGTAAATATACGCCTGCTCTTCTTCCCACCCCAACGCTCCGTTTCTTTTCTCTGTTGACGACCTCTCCCTGCTTCCCTCCGCTGTTTTCTGCGCGAATCGGGGAAGCAAGATGGATGAGCCGTCATATTTGGCAAGTAGGGAACCCCACGAAATGCGTAACTGGGAAAACGAGCCTTGCGATTTAAGCGCGTGCTCGTGCGCGCCATACAAAACCCGCCATGTGGCCAGGTCCCGGCGCCGCACGCATCTCTTCCGGTCCGTGCGCGGGCCTGTACTGCGCTCGCCTTTATGCGTGGGTACACGATGCGGACGCGTGCGCGATATAATGCAACGTAGATGAAGGAAAAATCTAAGACACCCGCGTGCTGTGCGATGTCAGAACAAGATTGGAAACCCCCGTGGTAGAAATTAGCCTCGAGCCCCCCCCCCCCCCCCTTCCAATACAGGTACCCCTTCTCTCTCTCTCTCTTCTTTTATTCTATCCTTCATTATTTCCATATCGACGCGGTTCAGGTGGCCATCGAGAGCTAAATGGTTACTGGGTCATTCATTTTCACATAAAAAAAAAAAGTATTTATTTATGGCTACTATTTTCTACTTCGGTCGTGCTCAGCGTCGAGCCTTTTTTTTTTTTTTTTTTTTTTTTGCCACAAGAAAAGCGTATTGCAGTAGTTTACATCTCCACGTCATTGATTTCACCTGCATCATACAGCCTCCTTATCGATCTGAGAGAAATGAACTTTTGTCCACCCTAGATAGTAAGTGTTTCTGTCCTAGGCCTCGAGGTTGAAAACGGCGAGTCCGTGGCGTGGCGTAAAGGGTAGTTTCTCCTCAAACTAAATAATCGCAACCAAAATGTACTTCTTATATTCGCCCTTTGCATTTGTTTGCGATGATATCCTTTCGCTCATCTAACGCCCTTGCCACTCTTAACTCTCCTCTAGCGTATATTTGGCTTGCATATGTATTTTCATATATAACACGAAGCAGGTCGAAGAATTAGGTTTTTAACGAGTTCGCTGTATTTTCTTCACATGCATTCAATTAGGCAACGTTTTGTGATCCTTGTTTGATTAAATGGCTTCGTAAAAAGATATGAAGTATTTTCTCGCAGTTTAATTTGTTTTGGCATACGTTAAAAAAAAAAAGAGCCTAGAATATTTCTTTTTGATATTTAGTGACTCACTGCACACATACATCATGATATGCCACTGTTAAATATAACGCGGTATGTATGAACAATTGTAACTGTGCGAACATTTACCTTTTTCTTCTCGGCATCCTATAGTAGCCCTATATGCTGTAGGCACTGCACTGGGCTTGAAACCTTCGTCGGAGCCGCGAAAGGAGATGCCGAGCACCCGTCGGTCCTGTAGCTATGAATCCATATAAGCGTTCATAAACTCTCAGGCAAAATCTAACCTTTGAGAAACACTGAAGAGTGATTTTTCAAAGTCAAGATGATAAAGAATAAGTTTGGCTTTTTAAAAATTTATTTCCTGCCCGCAGCACTAAATACACAAGTGGTTGGTGTGAGAGAGAAATCACAAAAATTGAAATGAGAGGACGCTTGCACAGTTCAATAATTGAGATTTCAGTCGCTTCTGAGATTCTTTAGCAATAAATGTACTGTATGACACAGTGGAAGCGCATAACAGCATAAAAACGGAACCGAAAAGTTAGGAAAATTTTGCTTATTTATTGAGGAGGAAATGTGATAGTTTTTCCTTTTATTCTTTAATCCTTTCGCGTTCTGATTGTATTCCGACTGCGTTATCATACTCTTTGACTCGTCAAACTCTTTCTAATTTGATTCAATTGCAACCTTGATCTCCTTCACATTCTGTGTTCTACTGCAACCGTTTATCTATTCTTATTTTTTCTTATTATATATAGTTTCAGCTGTAATCGCTTCAATTTTGCTGAGCCACTCTTATTCCGGCCTCCCACGCTTGCCTTCAAGTGGAGAGGGTATCACATGCCCCTCGCCCACCTGGACAGGTGGAAACTTGACACAGGCGCCGCCAACCCCGGACAGCTTTCGGCTTTATAGCATTCCTAGTGCTATCACAGTGTAACAAAACCTAGTAAAAACCGGAAAGGCCACAGTGCAAGAGTGTGAATTTTCCCCGTTTGTGATAGCACGAGCAAATGCGTGGAGAAGCAGAGCACGCCGCGGTTTGCGATCCCGCTGCTTCGGTGTTGCTTTTACTGGTATGCGCTTTCCAAGCACATGCATCGCCGCGCAGCCAGACAAATAAACGCGGCGAAATCAGAAGGGGCTCGCAAACACGGAAGAAAGACAACTACGATGAAGTCCGCGCCCGAGGCATGCCTGCAACCTATCGACTGGGCTTGTAGCACGCAGAGTCAAAATAGAGACACATTCGAGCAAAAGTTGCCGACGACACCAAGGGGTGTGGTGAACCGCAAAACATTTATAACGAAGCATTTTGAACCCCCTACCTAACACTCTCACATCTCACTGGGCAAAGTCTAACCCTCTCACCTGCCTCCACGCAGACACACGAAAACAGTCAACGCACGTCACGTGCTTGCTGGCAGTGATACAAAAAAAAAGAAAAAAAAAAGAAAACGCGAGTGGGCGACCAGAAAACTGAATCCCGTGGATGCTCGTGCGAGGCAGTGTCGCCTAAAAACGATTGCGTAAAGGGGTAGCGAGTGTTTTGAGGAGCGATGTAGAAGGCGCTCGTAAGAAGCGCGTGAAAAATGGCCGTGAAGCAAGGCCTGCATGCCCCAAGCGAAGGCCCCATCTGCAAACTCGGCCCGACATGAAGCAATCCCGCATTTCGCGCCTCGCCCAAAGAGACGCTTGCGCTGAGCAGCGACAGGTGGCGCGTACTGACAAGGCTTCCACCCCGAGGTTTCGCCCCGGGGACGCAGGCCAGGTATGCGATTGCGCGCACCCGCACAACCGGCGTCGCCCATCTCGGACAAGGAGGCCGATGCAAAAGGTGGAAAAACGACCCAGATGAAACAGAATCAGGGACAAGGCAGCGAAAGTATCGCGGGGCGGGCACTGTGTAGTGAAAGAAGGACGCTTATCCGCTGAAGGATTGGTAAAGGGAGGAGGAGAGTCGCAAACACGACACACACCCACGTTGCAGGTTTCTCAATCTCGCGAGGTGGGGGCCATAAATTCCGGCTGCTCCGTCGTCTTTCCTTCAATTTCGCTGCCCGCTCCAGACGGCGCTGAAACAGCGCGCTCCGAGTCAACAAAGCGAAACACTCTTCGTCACCGACGAGGCTTCATTTCCTCCCGGCTAGCAGCGCCCTTCGATCTGCCGACACGCTGCATGGGACGCTGCGATGCGGAAGAGCACTGAGGAGATCCGCGTTGCGACGGGATATTTGTTGCTTGCTCAATAGGAGAGCGGCGCTATGGATAATTGCAGTCAGGCGCACCCGCGATACATGTTAGCTTAGCAGGTAAGCTAAACCTGAAGTTTAACTCATGCGGCTGCCGAGGTGCCGGCTCACACGCACAAGCACTCGCACGCACATGTACACGAACGCCAACACGAGCACGCCAATATGCGTGTATACGCGCATACGCATGTAAACCGTAAACGTTACCAATAACGATCAGCGTTAACGTACCGGCTCAGACGGATAGTGGATCAGGATGCACGCACGAGGCTTTCAGCAATTCAGCTTACGTCTGCGCTAGTTAGCCTCTGATAGCTTCTAGTTAGCCTCTAAGGTAAAACTTCATATATCCGTGTGCTCGCTCAAATAACGTTTTTGGAAGTTAGCAGACGTGCTGTGCGTATGAGGGGAGAAGCATTGCAGTACCAAGCCTGCATCTTAGCGTACTGTTGCACCGGATTACTTGCCGACAACGATGTACATCGTGTATAATGCTATAATCTTTCAGCGATGCGGATGAAGCGCAAATAATTAGTAAGAGTCTGGTATTCAAACTTCATAATGTCTCCAAATGTTTATTAACCTTCTGTCAGTTCATATTACCTTGCTGGTTCTCTTTTACAGGTACCTTCTACTCGGACATCTTCGAAACGGCCGTTAACGGCATAGCGATTCTGGCTTTTGACTGATGAACATCCGCTTCAATCTCTATTGAACTGCTGAGGTTGCCACTTACCTGAGGGGTTAACATATAGAATATCTGTATAGCGAACGCAAAACACTACGTTTTCCTTGATTTTTCTTTTTCATTTGTGTATCACGGCGGGTAATCTCACTTACCGATGATATCAGTGCGGTAAAGTGTTCTTTTTGCAAGAAGGAAATAGGTTAAGAATACAATCAGAATTTCGCACGATAACGCAGCGCCACCACACTAAAACCGCGAAGAAGCAAACTGTGCCACACGCAAACAGACGACGCCCAGAGTGCATAGGACTGGGCGGGCCGCCGTATTACAGGACACGGAGAAAAAACACGGCCCAAAATATAGCGCACGACCACAACAAGCGACCTCCAGATAACGAACGCTTATCTTGCGCAACTGCAAGATGACCCCCCCCCCCCCCCTCTCCCTCCCCCCAAAAAAAAGAAAAAAAGAAAAATAACACATATTAAAGGTTAAAATGTACTATCACAGCGAGGGAGGGGGGATCAGTTGCGTGGTAATAATTTTCAGGTCGAATGGGGGTCAAAAATGAGTTACTGCTTGAGCTGCGTTTCAGTGATGACCTTGTATGAAGATGACCGACCTGATATGGTGTTTTCTTACTCCCAACAAATCACACTATGCAGTTATTATCCTCAAGCACCATTCGGCATAACCGCATAACCGCAGACTTCTCAGCTTGCCGCTTATCATTCTAAATAAACGGCGACGTCAGTATGCCCAGCTACTAAAGGCTATAGCAGTGACTGGAATTCAAAACAGTGATACAAGAAAGAAAAAGAAAACTTGTGTAGAGGAGAGTCGCACGAATGGTCTTCGGCCTATCAGCTGCAGAGAAAAATTTAGCCATTATGAGAATTAAATCTGTTTGCACCTAGAGCTAGAAAGGAGTTAAACTAGCGCTTACAATTCATGTTCGGATATTTTCTTACCAAGCACACATATATAAATCAATGACAGGCCAGTTTTTTAAAAATACGGTCCTGGTAAATCTGCTGAGTTCTTAGAATATCGATTGTACACAATAGATAGAGCAAATTTGCTGACTATAAGCGGTTTTCTGTTACGGTTTTGTGAACGGTTCTCTACAATTTGTGCTAACTTAGATCGCAGTTAGTGCATGATATGAGCTGCAAGCGGTGATATTATGCACGATCAGCAGGATGGATACCATGAGTTGCCAAGATACATCCGCCAGCGCTCTACACCGTGAAGGCGATCTACAGCTTTAAGACCTTGAAGGCGATTGACCTTCAAGATCTCGCAAAGTAAAACAAGGACTTAGTTCTTTTGGTGGTTGGTTCGTGTAGTGCATTCACAATAAAAGAAACCAATGGAACGGAGCTGGTTTGCACTGGTCTGGTTCCAACAAGGCTACTTGGGTTCCTTAGCTGAACATAACCGCTGAGCCACCGTGGCTTTTCGCTCGTTAAAACCCGGTGTGTGCAGGGTGAAATCTCCGCCAGCTTTCTTTCAATGGTGTTTTCAGGACAGATGTTTTGAGGTTGACTACCCTGCACTCGAGGAAAGAGAGGGGGGATGGAAAAGGGAAACAGATAAGAGAAAGATAGGGTAAAAAGCAACCTTTCTGAAAATGCACTGTGATGCAATAAGCTCAAACAGTACTTTTCATACAAATATTACAAATTACCATAAAAATATCACCTATAATGTAAGACCATGCAGAGTCAATTGGGATATATCGAACTCCAAGGAGGTCGCGAAAGAGTTAGATATGTCGATAATTTGTATAAAACATGTACCAACATATGAGCTTCTCTGTGACCGAGAAGAGTGTAAATGGTGTATCCACGCTGGCGGAGCGTTTCCTGCTGGGGTACGCGTCTCGACGTCTATTCTGACAACCGAACGCTCGCCGTAGTGCGCAGCTCCTCGCCAAGTGTACGCGCGCGCATCAGTGCGTCACGCGTCACTTCGAGTCAGCGTCGGAAAAAGGACGCACCTCTGTGTGCCGTTATGCGGGCGTGAGCGCGCTCTCTCAATATTTTGTAGGGACAGATCAAGGCGTCAGGGCTGGCGTCTTGAGTCGCGTGGCGCAAACGCCTTCGGGGTTGGGGTTGGCACCAAAGCAACTACGAATGTTGTCTGGGAAAAGCCATTGCTAGTCATAAAATGTCAAATTTTATCACTGGTGCACTATAAATGTAACAATAACTCAGCTCAAATATGGTACAACTGGCTTCTTCGTTTCCATCAGTACCGAAGCGTTTCACGCAAGAGTCGCCGTAAGCGTTCGGTCAGCAAGGCTGGCTTTTTAGCACGGCAGCAGTGCATTAAACTTCGGCTTCTCCGCATGACAGCATTGTCGCGGTTAAAACAACCATGCCAGACCGAACGCCACTTCCAATCGATCGTAGTTTTACAGCGTTGCCTGCATGCGGCCGAGACTGCGCAGCCTGCCCGTTCCGGGAGCGAAAAGTGCCCCAGGATGGGGATATCTTCATGCTGGGGAGGGAACAGGAGCGAATATGAAACGCACTAAAACCGCGGAGAAGAATTACTATCCCACGAAAAATTTGCAAGCACATTCTTCCATTTCGGTCTCAGTTCCCTCTCTGCTCCCGGACGCAGCATAAAAAAGGTTCAGGAGAAATGCCCAGTGAGGACCGTCTCTGCTCTAAGCAAATAGAGCTTTTGCAGACATAAAGGTGAGCGCGGAAGAGTGCCCGAGGAAAGCAAATAAATGTAGGCCGCGTAGAAAGGTTACGAGCGCGGCTGCATTTCTCCCAGAAAGAACATTTACTGGGGCTACGCATAGAAGGATAATAAACTGCAACAAGAAGATAACACAGACACCCAGATTTCGCCTTCTTTCGTACTCCGAGCGTATACCCGCCATTTCCCGTCGTTTCTTATCCTTCGCCGCTGAATGTGTTGTTTTCATTTTGTACGCTTTAACCTCATTTGTTAAGTTCGCGCGAGCTATTTCGCTGTTGCCGTTTTTTTTCAGTGCTTCAGTCTAAAGGCATTATACCGGTGGGTCTTGGGCCAAGATTACGATTCGACGGTAGCGCGCGCAGCCGGCTGTGCGTAAAGAAAGAGCCCGATCAAGCGTACAGCCGCCGACTGGGACTTCTACCAACGATCGCTTCGCAAAGACGGCGTTCTCTCGCAGTTTCGAAGAGTGAAGAAGGAGAGAGAGCGAGAGAGCTAAAGACAACGAAGGAGGAAGAACAGAGGAACTAGGGGACAGAAGGCCTGAAGCATTTGGCGAAATATATACTCGTTTCCGGGATATTGAAGTCATAAATCAGACTTCCCTTCTGGTGCCCCTTTTTTGAGCCTGGTAGAGGAGCGAGGCAGCGTCGTTCTCAGCGGGGAAGATCACACCTTGCGCGCCCCTCAGTCGCGCCATTCAGGTGGCGCGTCCTACGCTTTTTTGCACTGGGCTGGCTGTCGGTCTCGGTGCCTTTCAGTCGGTGATCACTCTTCGTTTTCTGTCTCGTCGGTATCGGCGTTTATATTGTTCTGGGCGCTCGCTTTGCGTTTTGCGCGATACTTCGAAGCAAAGAGCCAAGTCTTCTTTTCAGAGGCAAACACTGGTGGTTCTGGACACCATCTTCGTTACAGAAGGCTGAAGTAGATTTTTTATACCTAATTATTTGTCTCTGATTCTTTGGTTTTTTATCCATCGCTTAGCGTGATCCCTTCGGCAATGTTCAGAGCTTGTCTTACACTGTGTGGCAGATTACAGCTAGCAGGAAAAACTGGCGTCAGACGTTGTTTTCGGTGTACAGTGCTATCAAGTAACTGCCTGTGCTCCATTCTGCTGAATCCATGCCACTTTGACATAAATAACCGGTACTCGAGACATGCCTTTTAAATATCAGCTATCTCATTTGGGCTTTAAGTAACATTAAATGCAATCGGCATGTATACTGCATTTATATCATTTACTGTTAATTATATAGCAAAGAGAAGAAAATATTCTGAACAGTACTCTCATTCGAAATACGCGTGCTTGACGGTAGGCTATCCATAACTATGACTATACCTTTAAAATTACTCGTGACACATTTTCCCCAGTGCGAGCTGAAAAACAGGCATCGATACGTCTTTCTTTGCCATTTAAACTTACTCTGGCGTTTGCACGTCAGTGACGCCAGTGATACTCTGATTGAAATCTTACTGTCATTTCCTACAGCGACGCTGCCAGAACAAAAAATAAAAAGAAAAGGTCTAATGCTATGATAAGCAAACTGCAGGGTTGAGACCTAAAGCAGCGCACTTTATTACCCTAAAAAAACGTCTTTACAAATTGCATAAAAGTTGTGGCCTCAAATCCAGCGCATTTACTTTCAACCTTGAGAAAGCAACGAAAGAAAACATGTCCGATATAGTAAAAGGACATGCTTAGAGGCATCAAAAGAGAAGCTATTATGCGCAACAGCTCTTGAAAGGTTGAGCTGACTTGATACGCGATCTGGTGCTTGGCGGCGCTACGCATCGTCAAAAAACGTAGACGAGCGCAGAATCATACAATAACACACACACTCTCGCTATTACTCGCTCCCTCACTAGCGCGGGCTGTACTCGCAAAGATGCGTCGCTTGGTCGGCAGAGGCGAAAGCCCGCGTCCTTTCTCGGCGCCGTCCGAGGTGGCGAATGGCCCCCGGTGCCTAATTATGCTAACGAGCGTGTTCCCGTTTTAGGCGTTAAGGGGAACGGTGCCGCGTCAGTGAACGCAGCGTCGATGGCCAACGCCGGCTGCTGACGACGGGGGTGAAGGGTAAGGAGGACTGGGAAGTGTTAAGGGCAGACTCTTTCTCGAACGCAAACCAGACTCAAACACACGCACGCTCGACCGCCTCCACCTCAGCCGCCGCTGGGCGCATCTAACAGCCGCCACCGGCACTCAACGAAGCCAGCGGTGTCACTTAGGCCCTCTCCATTCTGCGACTCCGGCTTCCCTCGATGCGGCCCAGTTTCTACATCGGCCTCGTGGAGCCAAATAAGGAAGGGGGGTCTTCTTCCGTTCGCTCCCTGTCTTTCTTTCAGAAGCAGTGGAGACCTTCATCATGGATACAAGCGCACTCGTGCACGCGCTGGGCAGGAGGGCGTATGCAGAACAGGCGCGTAGGAGGATAATATATAAAAGGGGATGGTACTGAAATACGCGGATAAGACGCGTGACCCTCTTCATATCATGCCTCTCTGTCTTGAAACACATTGTCTGCAAAATGTAACTGGGCGTCATATGGGAAAGAATCATATGGGACTGTGCACGCTCGCCTCAGACAACGGGTGAGTCGGGTTGACTCTTGAAGTATACCTTAGTTTTGTGCACTACGATGGCGATACCTCTCACTTGTTTACGTTCTTGATAGTTAATATTTCGTAAAACCATGCTGCTTAGTACTATGGAAGCAGTGAACGTTATTATTACTCATATTCTGGAATGATATCTGCAATTTCATTCCCCGTGTCTCGTATGCACTGTGGCCTTCTTTCTTTAAAGTAAAGTGGTAGTTATGGGCCACCCGTGTAAGTACTGCCCGCTCGTGTTTGATTTTGAGTTTTTCTCATATTTCGTTTTTCGCAGTGTTAGGAATATTAAACATCAGCTTCTTACCATTTTAAGGCTCCTAAACATAAGGTTTTCTAACTAAGCTATTTGCCCTGAACGCGAAAAGCGGTGTCAATAAACAGATTTAGCATCGCGGAGATGTACCAGCATAGACGTATATTTCTTTACTCGACTCCTCCTGCACATGTGCACTACCCTAGGTGCGGTAAAATGTGGACACGGCTCGACGCTGTCAGGTTAACGGGTATACGTCTATGCGCAAGTACGGCTACGCTGTTCTGAAAGTCTCTATTAGCATCCACACCCGCAGAAAAACTTCTCCCTGAGTAACCTCTACACCTCCTTGCCTTTTCTTTCCTATTATCCTACTTCTCTCAATCGGAACCCAAACCGAACGCTCACTCGAATGATCGTATATTTCTCCTATCGAAACGGAGGACAAGCGTTATTGACGCCGCGAATATACGCCGCAGCAAATGACAAGAAATATTAGGGTAGAAAAGGGGAAGCATTGCTCTGATGCTTTGTTTACATATCGACCTCACCCAAAAGATTCGTTGCGGCATGAGCCTGTGAGGGAAAGCGCAATACAATATGTGGAGAGTCGGCGCAGTGCAACGAGAAACAACAAGAGAGAGGCGACAGATGCGAGCTGTTTAGTATGGACGAACGGCCCAGCTCAGCGCTCAAGACTCTCGCGAGTGCAGATAAAGGCGCCGCGAGACGAAGGGCAGCAGAGCGGCACAAGCTGGCGAGACGACATTCGCGTCGCCCCGTTAAGTAAATGGGTGGTTATGGAAATGGACAAAACATTTTGGAAGCACACGCCACACTTTGAAGTGGAGCATGAAAAAAAAAATAAATAAAAGGAGCTATCACGATATGCGAGCGAAGGGCTTGGCGCCTTAAAAAGCGACTAGACAGGATGCTGAAAGGAATTTTGAAGATATGCAAATGGAACGAATTTGATCACTAATATCAGATGGCATTAAGATGAGAAGCGCTTTACTCCGTATCTGATGTTACATTTATATTTGAAAGTTTGAGAACGATTATCTCTAAAGTTAATATTCAGAAGGAGAAAAAGGAAACGATCGTCGTCAGAGTCCGAAAAGTCAGCAGCAGGGAAACTATAAGTGACTGGATCTGAGAACAACATAGGAAACGTCAGAAACGTCATATTAGCGACAAGTGTAGTCTCTCAATTCATTTAAAGCAAGCAAAAAGAAGAAAAACTGGAGCGGCGAAAGTCGAAGCGAAAGGAGCAGAAGCAGCAGCATTTCCTTTAAGAAACCTATCACCACAATCTCGCTGATTTCCCGGCAGTACCATGCGCCAATTAAAAATGGGAAAGGAAAACAATAGCATTAACAACACAGTCCTGGATTTGGCAATACTTTCGCGCATTCAGAAAAGTAATCAAAAAATAACTTAAATTTGTGAAACTCAGGAATGGGAAGGCTATAAAGGAAGTCACATCAAAGAATAGTTTATTTACGACTTTTATCGGTAAAAATTTCGCGAAAACAAAAGCCAGAACGAGTTGTCGTTAACCTAAGCCAGCTGATATACACGGAGGGATGCGAGCAGAAGCCGCTTCTTCCGACGCGTCTGAGACACCAAATAAACAAATGTCAGATAAATATATGATGATAGATGTTTAGAAAGAGTGTGGAAGGGCCAGAGGGAAGATATGGCCGAGAGGGGTAGACATTGCGCTTTTCTTGCGAGATGGGCCCCGCGCGCGCGTCGAGCGGGGGAACCGGAAGTAAAAGGGTCATTTCTCAAACGACGATTCAATTTCGTGCCTTTTTACTTTGACGCCGCCACCGCGGGTTGCGTTGCTAGCGGCCTCCCATGTGCGTCGCATCCAGCCACGGAACAAGCCTTCTTTTTGGCGCGCTCTAATCTCTTCTCGTGTGTAGGCAAGATGAAACGAAGAATGGGGCGGAAAGTAAGAAATAAGACAGGTAAACAAAATATGAATTCTGCCGTAACGCACGCGTCAGCATCTGCGTACACACGGAAGGACACTTGCGTACTGCACTCATCAAAGCATGCGGCACAAATAACGACACGCTTAGTCGCCCTATGGGAACCAAAAAACTAAATGAATTGCTCTGACACTCTACAGTCTTGAGGTCTTGGAAGTTATGAGCCGCGTTCCTGTCGCATGCTGGGCAAGAGAGCGTTGAAATCGAACTTCATTTCGGGAACCGATGTACCAGGTAAGCTTTGACAAGAAATTTGGCGATGTAGTTATAGCACCAGACTGATTTTACTGTCATCAGTCATGTTCCGAGGTATAATTTTGTCCTTCAACCATTTCCTAAGTAGAGGCGTTTTCTCTTAGTGGCCTTCTCTGCTATTTGCATCTCTTGGACGCGTCACAACTAAAAGGGAAAAATACTTCGCTACTGCCATACAATTCGGGATTATTTCCACATCGTCACGAGAGTGCCTAGTCACACCCTCCTTTCTGGTCATACTGCATGGAACTACCACCATACTTTTTCGTTTGAACGGTGACACCTGACTCTGCCTCGTTGCTCTCCGCATCCTCCGCATCCACGGAAAAACGGACGGGCACCGGCAGACAGAGGCAGAAATGGCGGAAAGAGAGAGCGGGTTGTACTTTGAGGCTGTCTGTTCCTTTTTTTTTTTTTTTCGGTCACTTCATCTCTCTTGAAGACGCCTCAAAGGCCCGCCGCAGAGGAGTGCGCCTTATAGCGGATATACATGTGCGCGAGCGCTTTTTGTTATTCAGCGCGCGGACTTATTTTTGCGCTCAGAACCCGGCAGAGAGAGCATATGTCACCGCACCCAGACCAGCGGCCCGAGCGTGCGAATACGCGACTGGATGTGTGTGAGCGTGAGCCGTGTGTGTGCGACTCTGGATCTATAAATACGTGGCCGCGTCAACTTGAAAAGCTTCAAAAAGAGGCGAATGCAGAGCTCCCCACTGGCGAAATAAACGTTGCTGCCAAAACCAGGCGCAGCCCGGGGCAAGTGATAAGAAAGTTCTGTTAAAATGTTTGATAAAAAAAGGAAAAATGAGGCTGGTAAAAAGCGAGCATACGGTGTCATGATCGCCAAGCACGGCTTGGTGCGACTTCCACGGCAATAGTGTCATACTAGCATTGATGGTATTAAATGCAAGATTTTGAAAAGCATCAAAGCTTAGTGATGTCTAAAGCTTTTACTACAGAGTACTGCGCTGCCAGGCGAATGGAAAGTGGGGAAGACTGTTCTGGCGAATACAATTGGTGACTTTCATAGCCCCCACAGCTACGGATTTATTTTATTAAGGTCAATACCGTGCAAGCTGAATGAACATATAATCTCTTTTACCTCGAATCGATAATTAATATCTTCAATCTCGTTCCTGAATCCAACTCTTTATTCACTCCTGTAGCTACCAAGGTTGCAGCAAATATCATTTCTGCAAGACCGAACTGAGCGCTTTTAACAATCCTTCCCATATTTTGTTCCCAATGTTCTGTGGACTGCTTTTTTACGCATTTGGCTCAAGTATTTTACACTGCAGCACATAAACTGGAACTTATGAAGTTTAGTAGGCGAAGTATTGATACATAGTGGGACGAAATGGACTTAATGATTTTCCCAGAGGAGG
This sequence comes from Amblyomma maculatum, assembly GCF_055883805.1. Taxonomy (NCBI): domain Eukaryota; kingdom Metazoa; phylum Arthropoda; class Arachnida; order Ixodida; family Ixodidae; genus Amblyomma; species Amblyomma maculatum. Next base: position 21,688,085 of record NC_139345.1, on the reverse strand, counting down.
TAACCAACCCGTGATCACTATAATGACTGCGGCTCAACCGCATGTCCTCTAACATATGGAGGTCCTCAAGGTTCCGCAATTGATTGCAACAAATTGCTTAAGCAAGACCAAGGATCGCCCTAAAAGTGCTCTACTCGTTTCATTCTATTTTAATTATTCTCATTCAATCCTGTGCAGCGCTTACAAAACATTACATACTCCTTAGCTCTCCTTATGACACCGTATGTCTCGTTTAGGTCTCCTAAAATTTATTTTACTAACGAAGACCTGGAAACATTCCTTTTAATTTCCCCTTTTTATTTTCTGCCCGCGTGGACCACCCATTCGAAGCTTACTTGCCGACCTGCAGAATTCATTTTTATTTCGAAAGCTTTGTTCGAAAAACTGGCACAGACCGGAACAACTTTTCCGCGTCCATCGTGTCCATCACAGCACTTGACGGCTTCAGGTGTGCTGTATCTAATCTGACTATTATGCCCGTATACTTTGTTCCCTACTGCTCTCTGCAAGGACGATAGGTACTGAGAGTAAATAAACAAACCACTACTCGTTTCTCGCCCTCTCTTTCAGAGTTTGTGTTGACTACTATGTGATGTGCAGCAGCGCTGAACATTGTTTTATTTATTTTGAGATTTTAACACGAAGAGCTGGATTCTCATGGAAAATAATTAAATGAATTAAGGGAGAAGTTTTGCGTTCAGCATGGTGAAAGAGGCTCTTCAACCGTCGACAATTCGGCTGTTGACAGAATCATGAATGTGTGTTTCGCAAACATTTGGACTTGTCCTACATACATTCTCTTGCAGCAGTTAAATTATGTCTTTTGCATCGAGTGTATACGAAAGGTATGCGGTTAGTCTAAATCAATTTCCAATATTTTTGTATTGTTAACACTGTAGCGAGTAGTTTTGCGCAAACAAAGCACTCGTTTCTCCCTTTGACGGCATTCAAAAACAGGGATCATTACAGCACACAGACTGCGGCAGACTAACCAAACATCGGTGCTCACGAAAAACGAACAGAAGCGTGAGTGATTGATTTCAGCACAGCATTACTGGACGCCAGCGAAACCGTATTTAGTTGCACATTTTCCCTTCTCTTCTCTTATCTCTCTTCCTATCTTTGCCTGCCTGTCTTTCGTGTGCTGTTTCTGGAACTGAACGCTGATCCCGCAACCCCTGCGTGCGGCACCTGATCGAACAATTCACGACCCCCGTACGACCCGCTTCTCCGTGCGCTTTCAGAAACTGGCTTCCATGGCGCCTGTCTCCTCGTCTCTGGCTTTACTCTCCGTCGGCACACAAGGAGACAGGCGAGAAGACGACGGAAGAGAAATGGTTCGGTTCTGCTCCGGTTCTTGCACCAGAGCGGAAAGGAAATTAAATCTCGAGAAAGAGAGTAAAGCGAAAAAAAGAAAGAGAAGTTGGGACTATGATGAAAACAAAGGATTCCGACAGAAAGAAAAGACGTGGAAGAAGGGCTAAAGTAAGAAGTCGACAAGAACTCTAGTTTCCCGGACGGAGCAATCACCAATGAGGCGATACATTTCGCCCAAGCACGAAAACAAGGACGGGGCGAAAGTCAAGAGTCTCATTTCTTGAGAGTCGCGACCCTTAATGTTTTACGTACGTGAAAAAAAAAAAGAAAAGAAAAAGGGAGGAATGAAAGAGCCAGGCAAGCTTGCCTTGTTTCGGAGCACCGAAAGGTTTTCCTTTGGTGAAAGGCGAAGCGGAAGAAATGATGGTGCAGAGAGGTCACAGTGAAAAAAAAATAAATAGCGACAAGTGTGTACTAGGTCGTTAAACTTAATAATGAGCACAGAATTAGCAAAAAAAAGTTTTAAATACCTGACCTTTAGATGAGAAGCTGATAGCGGATGGGTAGAGATACACCAGAGACTAGCAGTTACGGAAACTAGACAACTGTTAAAGCATAGTCGCTATCACTATCATTATATGATTTGGAAATTACATTTCCGGCCTTTCTCGTTGTGTTCTTGACAAGCACTAATAGAAGCGCACTGTTACCAGATAAATGACAACCTGAAGAGCGTGCTGAGGAAGTCCTAGTGGCAGTAGCGTCACCAGCGGTAAACAATCGACAATATTCAACCGGGTTTAAGCTTCAACAACGATTTTTTTAGGCGGGCGTTAAACCGCAGTGGAGTCCTATATTTCTTGGGTGGCATGTCTGTTCAAAGTTAAACTCATTCTGCAGTCTCAGAGCGTCTAGCTTCTTTTCACTTTCATGTTTAACACTGGTTTTAACCTACCTTTTAATTCAGCGATAATTTTAAGGCTATAATTAGTACAGAGCAAATTACATGTGTTTCCGCATCGCACAAGGCTAGACCTCATAAGTATCGAGATAATATACATTATTGTTTCGTAACTGCACGGCGCACAAGCACTTTTCTTTTTTTTTTTTTTGTAGAGCCTGCTACCAGCAAATCTAATTTGGCGTCGGGTGCTTGGTCTTGAGAAAGCCTAAAAAAGCGCAGAAAGAAAACCAATGTAAGGCACACAGAAATGTAAGGGGGACATGCTGATGAGATGGGGAGGCCGGGGTTATTAGAGCTGAAATGCCCGAGGTGCGGGAAGAACGAAGTTCTGCACGTACATTTGCTTGAAATTAAAGAGACAATGATAACAACGTTATGGTGTGTCAGAAACGCTGAGCACAGCTACAAGAAAACAGGTTGTTTTAAAATTCTTCTTTTATTCTAGAATTAGCTTTAAGCGTCATTGCTCTCAGACAAATATTAAATATTCGAATATAGTTTGCACATACCCAGTACTAGCCCCGGGTTAAGGCGACGCCTAATTGAAAGCTTCGAAACAATTCAGGCCACCCGAGATTTCCTTCGTCTAAGAATAAATCCCAATTCTATTCCGCTTTTCGCAGCTTCATCGGAATGAAGCAGCTGCAGTTTTGATAGAGGCCAGATTGCATTATCGGTGGGCTATCGGGTGGGAGAAAAGCACATTTGCATTTGGCTAGATCGTAAACTGAGGTCGCCTTAAACTGAATAAGTTGCAGCTCTGTAGTGTAATGAATGCTGGCTGATTTGGGCAACGTTGACTACGTTGACTCCTCGTACTACGCGTCGTAGCCGGGTGGCTGGGCTTGGGCGGATGCTAAGAAGTAACCGCGCCATTATGTTACTGCCAACGTCTGTAGCTGTATGCGCCAAGACTCTGCAAGTATTGATGGCTTGAAACAGTGCTTTTTTTTTTTCACGCACCTAATACTTTTGCATCCCGAACCATGATGACAACACTGTGCTGCACATCACTATATAGAAACCAAACCTCCTTTCGTACACGCCGCATTTCATTCTATTCCTTCCATCCACTGAATCTGAATTGAGTTAAATGAGCATGCACGAGGAGTTAATTGATACTCCTTTAATCATGGCACGATACCCAAGTTCATCTTTCAAGCTTGTATTTATTTAATGTTAACGACAAGAAAACATGCCATATTTTCATGCTGCCGCAACGTAGTAGAGCCAGGGTTGAAAGAATCGCGAACAAAAAATTGTCAGGCGTGTTTTGAGGCCAGTTCAAATAGATCAGTACAAGCATGTCGAAATCCGGTGCATATGGAGTCCATAGAGGCAGTTTCTGTTCGCGTACACCCATTTGTACCCAGAAAATTGATCGCCGGAAAACAAAACATGCTGACAAGCAAACGCTGGAGACCGCCAAACACAAACCGCTAGCCTGTCATCTAAGAAGGACTCGGCGTCGCATCTGCGCACTGCTTCGGCACCAAGGCTAGGACTAATGCAGTTGCTCGTTTTTCGACGATGTCAGGACGGCGCCGTTAAACGAGGCCACCTGAAGAGCGCAGCCGGCTTTTCCGCGCGGCTGGGAAAAATCTGGCAATTCGCCGTCTCTGCGGCACAGTCCGTAATGCCCTCCTTCTTTCGGTCTCTGCCCCTTCCTCCTCTGAATTAGATTGCCTCTCCCGACTCCCTGCTGCATTTATGGCTCGCAGTCAGAGTCCCGCAGGAAATGTCGCTCGCGAGCCGCACACGTCAGGCGACCGACCTGAGACTTAATAACTGCCGCTACGCTGACTCTGGGGTCTGATAAGGAAACGCGCTCATAGAACCCAAGTTCAGTTTCTCGCCGTGTTTAGCAGCCTGCGAGTCGGCCTCGGCTAGAGCTAGTTACTGCTGAACAGGGAAAGCTACAGCGCCGGCGGCCTCGTTCGTCCTAATTTGCTCCTTCGGTTTCTTGAGCAGCGCAGCAAAGTAGAGCGGATACCAATCCTGTGTCCCAGTAGCAATAATGAATCTGCAAATGCACTTCGTCCTCTCCATTATTTTGCATGTTTGTACTTGAGGGAGCTTACTACACTTACCCTTACCAACTAGCTCAACATTTCCAACCTTTTGCCAGCCTCACGTCATTAGTTGTTGCTGCCATTACGGGATATTTGTCGTTTATAGGCCTATTTAGTCATTTAGGTCCTTGAACGTACGGATGTGGAAAAGTGACTGCTTCCTTGAAAAAAAAAAAGAAAAAAACGAGGTTTATTACTTTAACTGTTTATACAGCCTTGATCATTCTTTCTCGAATGAAAAAAAAAAAATGAGAGGCAGAAATAATTCTCAAATTATATTTAAAAACTCGCCTAAGGCCCTCACGTCGACTATGAGAGGGCCAGATCAAACATATTAAACGCGCGCTGCTTCAAGTTACGGCACTATACGCAGTACCATTTGTGCAAGCCGGTAGGCTTGTCCTTTTTCTCCCCGAAGGCCGGCTTCGAAGCTCCACACCCAGGATATGAAAGCGATGTTCAGGGTATGAAAGTGGGCTCTACGCAGAACGGCGGTGAACTTTGACGCGTTCAACGGAACGCTGGCTGTGTTCGATGCAACGCTCAGTAGTCTGCAGCCAAAGATTTCGCTCCCCATTCGTTTCAGCAGCGTCCAACGGCTCCAATTGTTTAACGCAATAGCATTAAAGATCGCGTGTCAAAGAAACGTCGGCTCCAACGCTGTTGGCGCGATGGAGGTTAGCGATTGATTTATAGGAAGGGAAAGGCGCGGTAACTGTCGCACTTGTTTTCTGTGGACACCTCAACTGCGCCGTAAGGGAAGGGAGGAAGATGGGAGTGAAAGTGGAAAGAGGGAAAGAAGAGCCATAGTGAAGGGCTACGGAGTAATTTCGACCACCTGGGGATCTTTAACGTGCGCTGACATCGCACAGCACACGACGCCTCTTCGTTCCGCCTCCATCGAAACGCAGCCGCCGAGGTCGGGTTCGTACCCGGGTACTCCGGCACAGTAGTCGGGCGTCTTACCACTGCACCACTCCGGCGGGGCAGGTTAGCGAAATATTGCAGTGGAAGCAAATAATTGAGAGAGAGAGAGAGTGTGTGTGTGCGTGTGCGTGTGTGTGTGCGCGTGCGCGTGCGCGTGCGCGTGCGCGTGTGTGCGTGTGCGTGTGCGTGTGCGTGTGCGTGTGCGTGTGCGTGTGCGCGTGCGCGTGTGCGTGCGCGTGTGTGCGTGTGCGTGTGCGTGCGTGCGTGTGTGCGTGTGCGTGTGTGTGTGTGTGTGTGTGTGTGTGTGTGTGTGTGTGTGTGTGTGTGTGTGTGTGTGTGTGTGTGTGTGTGTGTGTGTGTGTGTGTGTGTGTGTGTGTGTGTGTGTGTGTGTGTGTGTGTGTGTGTGTGTGTGTGTGTGTGTGTGTGTGTGTGTGTGTGTGTGTGTGTGTGTGTGTGTGTGTGTGTGTGTGTGTGTGTGTGTGTGTGTGTGTGTGTGTGTGTGTGTGTGTGTGTGTGTGTGTGTGTGTGTGTGTGTGTGTGTGTGTGTGTGTGTGTGTGTGTGTGTGTGTGTGTGTGTGTGTGTGTGTGTGTGTGTGTGTGTGTGTGTGTGTGTGTGTGTGTGTGTGTGTGTGTGTGTGTGTGTGTGTGTGTGTGTGTGTGTGTGTGTGTGTGTGTGTGTGTGTGTGTGTGTGTGTGTGTGTGTGTGTGTGTGTGTGTGTGTGTGTGTGTGTGTGTGTGTGTGTGTGTGTGTGTGTGTGTGTGTGTGTGTGTGTGTGTGTGTGTGTGTGTGTGTGTGTGTGTGTGTGTGTGTGTGTGTGTGTGTGTGTGTGTGTGTGTGTGTGTGTGTGTGTGTGTGTGTGTGTGTGTGTGTGTGTGTGTGTGTGTGTGTGTGTGTGTGTGTGTGTGTGTGTGTGTGTGTGTGTGTGTGTGTGTGTGTGTGTGTGTGTGTGTGTGTGTGTGTGTGTGTGTGTGTGTGTGTGTGTGTGTGTGTGTGTGTGTGTGTGTGTGTGTGTGTGTGTGTGTGTGTGTGTGTGTGTGTGTGTGTGTGTGTGTGTGTGTGTGTGTGTGTGTGTGTGTGTGTGTGTGTGTGTGTGTGTGTGTGTGTGTGTGTGTGTGTGTGTGTGTGTGTGTGTGTGTGTGTGTGTGTGTGTGTGTGTGTGTGTGTGTGTGTGTGTGTGTGTGTGTGTGTGTGTGTGTGTGTGTGTGTGTGTGTGTGTGTGTGTGTGTGTGTGTGTGTGTGTGTGTGTGTGTGTGTGTGTGTGTGTGTGTGTGTGTGTGTGTGTGTGTGTGTGTGTGTGTGTGTGTGTGACGATGTTTCCGAATTGCTTAGACAACTTCTGCTTCGTCTACTTCACGGGACCCCTCTTCTGTTATGTAGCTGTAGCGACAGAAAAAGTTCATAGAATGCGGGATCTGAAACAATTTTTTTTTGTGCAATCGCGCAAAGTAGGTCAATTAAATGCGTAGAGGCATGAAAGGGCATACGTCCTCAATTTCAAGCAATGAGTACAAGCCTACTATCAAGTGAGGTAACCTAATATACCTTCTTTGCGAATTCGGATAGTTCATAATTTGTCAGTGGGTTGATTATTTTTTTTAAATTACATATATCTGAGAAGCTGGTAATACTGTGCCGCCTCTCGACTGCTTCTCGAAGTAGTATTTATTTCATTCTACCCTAGGATATTGTTTTATTTAACCTCCATACGGGGAAGTCTGCCAATGGGTCAGAGCCCTCTTGGAATGCGTCCGATAATTATTGAATCATATAGTTCAAGTTCCTATGCTCCAAGGTAGAAAGTGTGCCGTGAAGTTCTTAGTTGTTTTCATAACCATGGCGGTCCTCTCGCGCGGGAATCGACGCGATGCCGAAAGTTGCAGGAGCAAACCGCCGAATTCTGGAGGCTAGGCTGTTCAATCCCACAGGTTTAATTTTTGTGTGCAAGTAAGCGAAGGAATATAGCAAGTTCATTAAACATCAATGTTTCTATCAGGAAGAAACCTGTCCGCGCTCTTATATTACAGGCTACAAAATTGATCACGGAATTTAAAAACATCTCCTGCCTCTTTTGGAAGCGAATACAATAAGATTATCACAATTCTTAATTATAATAGCTTTAACAAGTACTACCATCACCTCATCATTCACGCCTTCCTGGAAACGTAACTCCAATGCAATTGCGCTAAGATTAACTTGAGAAGAAGTGATACGTGATTGAGGCAGGAGACATTTATGCTGAAAACCTTGCATTGTCATGCCTCTGATAGCGACTTTGACGCTTGCGCTAGCAATAAAAGAGTATGCATGGCGAAACCAATTCCGAAAGTTCCCGCAGATTCTCTGTCGCAGGATGCGTGCAGCTATATTTTTCTTCACCTTCTAGTGTCCCACTGGGTTTCATTAAATGCTCCACCCAATACACCGAAGCTATTTTTTGAGCAACAGCAAAAAGGATGTGCGAAGAGAGGAAACCTCCGTTGCGGTCTGTCCTTCCCCTGCTGCGCCTGCTTTTTTGTGCGTTGCTTGTTTGTACAAGTTGCCAACAAATCGCACACGGAAAACCCATCAGATTGTCGCAGGCTCCGGACTTCGATCGAAGGGTTTCGAAATAAGCCGAAGGGATCTACTGGGGAATTCTTTGCGTTCAGAGGGCTGACTTTCGGAGGACGTTTCTTTTGTAAGAATCAAAGGCAGATAAGAAAAACAGTATGAAAGCGGGCGACAGGAGCTGGGTTTAGTCGCCATGACAAAAAAATAAAATAAAAATAAAAACAGAAAGAAACAGCAGTCACACGGAGCCCGCTTCAAATGAACGGCGCAATTTGAAGTAATAGAAAGCAAGGAGGAGGGATGGTTTTCCCGACGTTCAAAAGATGTGAAACAAACTGAGAGGCAGTTGCTTTGCTTACTCTGCACTTAACGAATGGCGCAAGCGATGCAATGTTAGGTGTGTTCTTTTAATCTCTAAAAAGCCTATATCATTATGGGGTGAGTATGGGAATCCACTGGTGATGCTTTGCAGTAACAATGTCTCGAAGGCCACATTTGTACTTTGCTGAAAATTACTTGGCCATTGCAAAATGTTTGTGGCACGTGTGTGAACGTTGTGAACGAGGATGCATGCTCACTAAATTGAATACATGCTTCGAAAATACGCTCGACAATAATTTATACTAAGAATTCAGACGGAAAGCATTTTAACATTATTCGGTTAATGTCTTTTTACCGGAGCCACTTCGACTGTGTCATGATCCGCTGGCTCATTTTACTTAGCAACCTCGCTTACCAACTCAGTGATTTCGTCTCTTTTTGTGTAACACCTTACGACTTGCTATTATAATAGTTCACTCGCCAGGCCGTTCAGTGTGCCCAAAGCCTCCTTATAAGAACTGACGGACAACTGATAACGTACTGTTCCACCCATGTTTCCGCTGCAGCCCAAACTGAGGACAACTCTTTCATTTCTCGTTGACAGCTCAACTCACTCACTCACTCGCTCGCTCGCTCGCTCGCTCACTCACTCACTCACTCACTCACTCACTCACTCACTCACTCACTCACTCACTCACTCACTCACTCACTCACTCACTCACTCACTCACTCACTCACTCACTCACTCACTCACTCACTCACTCACTCACTCACTCACTCACTCACTCACTCACTCACTCACTCACTCACTCACTCACTCACTCACTCACTCACTCACTCACTCACTCATTCTATTGGATCACTCGCACTTAGAGCCGGAGCACTTCCAAGCGCTCAACTTTCCTTACATGCCGCAAAGCTCACACAGAAGCCTGGTCTCCCCAACTGCAAGCCGCAGAGACGAGTTTTCCGGACGGCTAAGCAAGGCAATAATCGTTGCACGACATGCCACTTCGCGTACGCGGTTGCTGCTACCGACACCCACTCCTTCGCGGGGCTGGGCGGTGTATAGGACTTTCCCTAAATGATTGATGCAGGCGCCCGCATGCACAGGTATTGGCGGGGAAGGGTGCATCGCTACACATTGCCAACGACTTTGCTGCGCTTCAGAAGCGCATCATTCGATCGGGCCAGCTTGTGCAGCGAGCGTCCTCTTCAGCGCACTCCGCAGGATGCAGCGTCTTTGCCGATAATCGAACGCCGTCCTACGCTGCCGCCGCCAGTATCGACCATGCGACGCTGCCGCTTCACTCGCGGTTCTTGTCAGCGTCCGCATAGAAACTTGCGCGCTCCACTTTTTCCGCCACAGCGCAAAATGAAACGCTCATAGAGTCGGTCGGTCAATACTTCGAACCTTCGTCATCCCCCTTTTTCGCTATCACCATCTTTGCTCAGCATTTTTTCCCTATAGTATTTATCAGACGGGACTGAGAGACTTCAGCGCGCACTTTTCTTGCTTTTTAGAGCGACATTAACTTCATCGAAAATCTTTGCATCGAATAGTACACTTGAAAAAAACTGTTCCCACGGTAGTTTATATACGGCCATCCTCTTCATTATGACCGATGACAACACGAGCTGAATGCTGTGAAATAAATTTGCTGACATTACGTGATTTATTTAACGGTCCATAAACCGATATTAGATTTCCAAAAAACTCCAAAACTTTAAATTTGCACATCTGGCGATTCTGCTGCCATATAACAATCTCCTCCTCCTTTATCTCGGCGGCGATTTATTCACTCTAATAAAGTCTCAGATTAGCAGAATAGACATCTATCCTTTTTTTGTTTGTTTTTCAAGTGATGTTCCAGCTCTCTGAAGGGACTATTTTATGCTCTCTTGTTAGGCAGTGCTCTGTTGTTTCGAATATAGAACGTTTACATATTTTTGGTCTAACCAGGTGTACTGGTCTGCTCGATGAATATAATATTTCCTTCCCTATAGCCATTTTCTGGCCTTATCTACGCTTTCGTCTCGTATTGATCTACATTACGCCTGGCATTTTGATTTCGATTTTATCTCGCTCTAGATTTTCTTATCAGTAACAATTTTTTTTTCCTTCAAGTGCTTAGCCCGCCTCTCTTTGCCTTGCTTCTCTACGCTGCTGGCCGTAGATAGGGCACAAAGCAGCAATGCTCTATAGACGGCTGTTCATGCCTAGAACTGTGTTCGCAGACCCCCCGGCACCCGGCTTCGTTTAATCGTGATTTTATGAAAACGTTTGAAAATAAGAAAACGCAACATTATCTTCCGATTATTTAGCTTTCTGAAGCCACGACACTTTGCAGCGTCTTTATTTCGAAGGCTGGTCGCTTGTGGCGAGTATTTCAAAGCCCCGCTAAAGACTTATTTAATGCAAAATGGTATGCGGAATAAGTTGGGTGAACGTCTCATCGTGCACATGTCCGTACAAAGTTGTGCGGGCTCTTTCATACATCATATAGAGCTTATTCACGTGACGTTATTGCTGCTTTACTGGCAACCATGGCACGCACAACGCAACATCGGAGAGGGGGAAAGAAAGAGAGAGAGAGAGGGCCTATGGCGAATCATGAGACTGCGTCGGTGAAATCCGAGCTCTGGTTGGACGGCGTTACAAACGGCGTCTCAAGTGTACAACAAATGAAAGGCGCGCAGCAGGGAGGACGACGCTGGTACACCAGCGCCGACGCTTCGGAAACATTTTTTGTGTGCATCTAGTTTCGAACCACCCAACGTTATGGCGTCTCCACAATACAGGGTTGCCACAACTGCCGCCCGCTAAACCTGATAGTAAATACGGTCTATGGGGCTGCGCGTAACTCTTGATGCGAAAAAAGTACGGACGCTTGATTTAAACCCTTCTTGTACTGAACCTTATTTCATTTGAGGCATGGCTCTAAGTATAGTAGAAATATATATTTCCCGCCTCGATTTGTTGCGATCAATTCGGGCTCGCCGTGCCATCTACTAGACGTTCTGGTAAGCTTAGTTGGAAGAGGGACTGCACTGGTCAGTAGATGATCGTGATTACGGGTCCCTGATTAGCTTTGATGCGACTCCAACAGCGGATGCTCCAAGAATGGCTTTTATCTTTCAGCAAGCCTATGCTCAAAGCCGTATGACTGGACTAAGGTTGATTCTAAACATTACCGTCTTAACAAAAGGAATTTATATATTCAATGGAATAAAGACACCTGAGAAATATTTAAGCGAACGAGTAGCGGCTGGTTGCTCAATTCGATTGAAAATACCACTCTGAGCGAAAACGGAGCTTTAATATGCCAGGAACATTAAGGGAAAAAATGATATACAGCTTCCGCCATAGTTAGCGAATTTCTCAAGGATACAGCTGTGCATCCAGACGGGGTTTTGATAGGATCCCACATCGCCGCCACATTTACTTCGAAAAGGTAATTAAAGACCTTTTCTGTCTCGACGTCAAGAGTTTGGTTCAGGCAGCGGGAATCAATTGTCTTCAAAAAAATTCTTATTTCGCTCCAAACATCAGTATTACCAGATAGAGCCTCAGTATAGAAAATTATCAAGAATAAAATATGTATGGAGTTGTCCGCAGGTTCCCCTTTAAAAACCATCGCGCAGGCTACTGAGGGAACAGTGTCTCCTTGATTAGCCGACGCAAGGGCTGGCGCAAACTGCGGCGATGATTATCCCGATGACACCAACAAGAGCCCGACCATTGATCTCACATCCATTTGAAAAGTAAATTGTTGCCAAAAGGAATCAGAAACATGAAACCAAAAGGACACGCGCAGAAAGTTTCTTGAGGAGGTGTACCTTTATAAGGTACAAAATAGACAACTTTAAAATTAAACATAATGCCATTTGAATGTAGGACAAGTGCCATTGCACTAATGCATTCTTCTAGTAAATTTCTTTCGAAAAGCAAAATTTAAGGCCAATGTCAACAGCAGAAAAAGCAATTACGGTGTTCTAAGTAGGCATCGCAGCTCGACCTGTCCTTAAAAGAAAAAAAATGACACGAGTGAAGAAGAAGCTAAAATCAGCGGGTGTCAGAAACTCGGCCCTTGCATCTTACAGAGACCCCGTAGTCCAGCGTTTCTTTTAAAGACATGCCGCCGTATGCATGCGGGCACAAATTTTATGGAACTGCTGGCTAAACCAACGAATGATTTCAATGAAAACCATAGGGCCTATATTGAAGCCTCGCCCCTCTCCTCCGCCTCCGCACTTCATGAAAAGATCATTGAGATTGCTGCGAATACGAAAGACTTTTGTTAAGCCACTACTCTTCGAGAAGAACCTCCGTGTAACAAAACTGTCGTGAATATTTAGAAACTTTGAGAAGCAGCGATGGTCAATGTGGAGAGGGCCGTGTCTACAATGGCACCCTTATTTCCGCTGGGCACATGTTATAACTGTATGGTTCTTTCCTCGCAACAACCGCAATGAATATGCAGCTATACTTAAATGAGTCTGGATGAATACATAGAGTCCTGAGTCAATACAACAATGCTGCTGCTTCAACACAGTTGGATTGGCGTTGTGATTCTGAATGCGAAATTTACAGTTTGATGCTTGGCCTCAAAACCGATAATTGCGGTGATATATATTTCGCTGCGCGTTATGAAAATGTGAATGAAGCTCCACTACCGTATGCTTTGTGTACTTCAGGTTATGCTTTCGAGAAGTGCATGTCCACCAATCTTATTCATTTCGCATGGATAATATCGCCCAGTAGTAATCCAATGCTTCTACTTTGTCCAATATGAAGCTGCGCTGGAACTACCTTGTTACGTCTTATTGATTTTGCGCTTTAAGCTCACAGAACGTTTCTGCAGCCGTGTGCTATACATTGGCTTCCCGTTTTTTATCGCAGCTCCTATAACAAATTGTTGTCTAGACAACGATTCTGTCTCGGCGCGACCAAAACCAAAATAGTTCCAGCACCTGCGTTGAACCTTTTCCGCAACATAAGAAGGCTTCGCTTTGCAAGCCTTACTAGTACAACGGCTTTGTCACAAGGTTGACGACTGGGCACGTTGGTAAGGGTTCATACTTAACCAGCCTTGTCCTGTCCTTTTCTTTCCTGTGTCTCGTCCTTTGGCTGGCTAAGGCTTTGTCACAGCTGGAAGAACTAGACAACGCACTGCTTCTTTTCCGTCGTAATTATTTAAGCAGAATTCGGTTAAGAAGGGGATAAGTATTTTATGCAGCCATAGATTCTAGAAAGCGTACATCGACTTCCGCGGGTGGCCATTAAATATTCAAAAGTTAACAACAGCATGAAATAGAGCCTTGCTTCCTAAATCCCATATTCGGCCGCCTTTACCTTGCTAATATTTGTGTGCGGAAGAACACCATTTACCTGCTGCAGAAACCTGAGTCTCTAGCTTCGTTATTAACATCTATTGCTCCAATTCCTAGCTGATCAGGCCGACTTGAAAACCTGACGTAAGGTTTTCTTGCATACTTCGAAGAAAGTCGTTCTATGCTCTGAATCTTATTATTTCCTTGCAGTTCAATCGATCAATCAGCCTTTTATTTTCTCTATATTACAGAAAGAGACAGGACTAAAAGCTGGGAAGCTTGACCGAGGTCCTGCCCCCTTTAATACAAGTTAATACAAGATCCGCACTAACAACTGCCAAAATATATTCTGGAGAGCAGATATATTGAAAACAAAAGTAAATATAAATGTGGCTGCAGCCAAAACGATGTACAGTGCATGCTGCGCCAAGACAGTAATCAATACACGCTGCGAAAGAATTTGGTCGTAATTAGAGCGGTTCATAAAGAGAAAATGGCACAAGTGAAAATGCGTTATTGCTCAAAATAACAGGTTTCAACACGCATTACTTCTCCATCGTTAGTGATACAGTTACAGTAAGGCGGCACCCGTCATGAGCAAACACACAGTTGATATGAATATAACAGGACATGCATGCGTTGCTTGGAGATATTAGGGCGATAACACTGGATTTTGATGGTTACTGCGTACTGAAACTCACGGTTAGTATAGTACCAAATTTTTGCTTTACAAAGAGATATGCGACTATTGTCCCATTTATACGGACTTCCGAAGAGTCCCACACGGTACGTATAGTAGATCTTTTCGTAGTTTCTGGCGAACTGGCTTTAGAGATAAAAAAAAAAGACAAAAGAAACATGAAAGGCGTAAACGAACCCAAAATGCAAGGCAAAAGCGGCACAGCATTATATAATTTTAGCAGTTGCAATGCCACACATACCAAAAGATAAACAAACAAGATGGTTACTCACTTCTTACGCTAAGATTTAGTGCATCAGACTGTACATACTGTAAGCGTATTTGAAACAGGTCTTTTATGACGTCGTTTTACCAACTTCTGCCTAACCACTTGAAGTTTACACAATGTAAGCTTGGCTCCGTATAGCAACCCTAAACGCGCCGCAATAGTTCCGCATCTTTTATGACGTTTGCCATAGTGGTATGGTTATCAAAATAGCGGGGCAATTACTATTTGCAACGCCGCTAACACGCGCCACAAGCTGTGACAGCTAAAATTTACCTCCCGTGACTACAAAGGCTAGCTTTCCACCTTATGGTAGCTGAAAAAGAATAAGTCGGAGATGTTTAAATTCAGATCCTAGCAATATAGAGCTTGCCGTTTCAAACAGAGGAGGGTATTTCCATTAATATCGCGCCAAAGAATTTTCGTTGAATGCGGAGAACCAAATCACACTAGCCAAGACATACCTTCGGTCATGGCCCACATGGTTACAAGCATACCCCCTTTCGTGACGCTCGTCTTTTGACAAGGCTGCCCCTTTAGAGGAAGCTTCGGAAATCCTACTGCCTCTTTCGAGCGCCAGGCGAGAACCCTGTTTCAGACAACCGTCAACTTGCAAACATGGTTCGAGCACTGCGCAGTCACAGTCACAGTAGTGTTCGGTTGGTGCGCTTAGCCTCTGTTGAACCCGGCTGTCGATTGCTATTCAAGATGTACTACATATCACTTGAGTCTTTGGAAGTTTGGATTTTGTATATTCGAGAATCTCCAGGGGAAAATGAGTCAGAGCCTTTCAAAGCAAGCACAAAAATCTGAAAACGTTGGAGTATACCAATGAGCATATAAACTGAAAGACAGGCTAAAAATGAAAAAAAAAAGAAAGAAATTATCATCCTTGAAAAACATTTCCACTTGTCAACGCTCCGCCGCAATGTGAGGATACTAAAGAACGTGTAATTTGCTTGCACCTGCTTTAATGTTGTATTGCTATATAACGCTAAACTTGTTTGTCTTCATGCACATTCTCCTCTTCTTGTTCATGAAAAGGCGCATTCTTTGATATTGTTAGGTGACAACGTATTGCTTTGAAAGCAGACTCAATTGCCAGTATTACATAAGCCAGCGCTACGGCAGTAGAGATTCTGTTGGCTTAATAATGAAACTTGAAGAAGGGTTGTCATCTATGCGGAGTCAGTACTGCGTTAACCAATATGCGTACTACCACCATGTGGTGTAAGAGCAATGATGCATAGAACGCGGCGCATCTACTTCATTCCGTCACTGGCCAGTAGTGTCGCTGGGACATTGAACAGCAAAATGGAAGCTACAACATCGTGCAAAGAAAGAAAGTAAAGCCCCGCCATCGTGGTGCAGTGGTTAGGGCGCTCGACTACTGTGCCCAATAATGCGAGATTAAATGCCGACTGCGGCGGTCACTTTTCGATGGAGGCGAAAATCTAGGTGCCCGTGTGCTGTGCGATATCAGTGCACCTTAAAAACAATCCTGGTGGTAGAAATTTCCGCAGCCGTCCAATACGGCGTCTCTCACAACCTAAGTCGCTTTGGGACGTTAAACCGCCTAAAACCAAAATACGAAAGAAAGTAAACAATGAGAAACCGAGGAGGACGTTAGACACAAAGAACCATACATGATTGAAAAAATGTGCGAGTATCACCTGCACTTTTTGTACGGTGCACAAACACTGTGTGTACGCTGCCAATCGTTTAACAGTATACGGCTAGACTGTCGACTGCCCGGTGCAGCGGCACAGAGTCGAAGCAAAGCGGAAATCGAAAAAGGCAATGATCATGCTGCTTGAGCGAGTTCCATCTGCTGTGCTGCTCTGCTTCGTCGGAACGAAGCCCTCGAATCAAGTTTCATGTCCGAGTTCAGACAGCGCTTGCTCTATCTGCTGTGCCCTTGTTGCTTTGAATGGCGCCGCCTTGTAACTTTCCAGCTTCCAAGCAGTACACTTGTCCCCTGGTTCTATTTGCGAGGCTGTCTCGAGGAGGTTACGTTTGGAAGTAATCAATGTGCCGATATTTATATGTCCTCTACAATAATTTGTTCCGAAAGTAACGACTGCAAATATTTATTGGGAATGCTCAGTTATTGACTGCAAATGTGTGTTCTTTGGAGATATTATACGCGCTATATGCAGCGGACAGTAACAAGTTGTCGCAGTTTCTTTAGGCACCTTCGTCTATCAGCCGACTGCGGCTGGGACTGCGTGGCACTAATCTGAGCAGCCTAACAGATGAGGCTCCATGCAGCAGGAAGAATTGTGAGCACGCCCTTGCCTTGCTTTGGGTTGTCATCTTCTGTGTATTCTTGCGCAGCACTTCGTGCAGTCGATGTTCGGGCGGTACTGTTATAGAATTGGCCGAGTGTATACAGTATACACACATCTGCACTCTCCAACCAATAAAAACAAAAATGCTGCCACCTTTTGCACCTAAACATACCGCAACAGGACGAAAGTTTGCATCACTTCCATTCTTTCATTTCACTAGTTAACTGAGGATATTATTCACACCGAGTTCTTATGAGCGCTGCCTGACTGCGCCCTTCGGGCTGCGAGCTCAATGGACAAGCTCAATGTTCACTCAAACCGCGAGTGAAAAAAGTCAGAAATCAACGCAAAACTCACTTTTTTTTTTTTATTAAAGGTAGCATAAAACTAAGTCTGTGAATATAATGAGGAGCGTACCACACATATATTCCTCAGGTATGCACCTCTTACGATCCACTGTTCGCAAAGAAAATACACAAGTAAAGCCGAAATCAAACAGGTACATTAGGCTTTTACGACAAATGCTCCGTTACGTGCCAGCAGCAGATTTCGCTACCATTTAGGTTGCATTTCAGCAAGCACAGCCTTTGTTGACGAAAATGCCCGTAAAGATAGCTGGAGAAGCGACTCAAGAAGCGGAAGCGGCACCTACCTGGTCCAGGTAGGACTAGCGACGCATTGGTTGCCGTGGGTGCTGTCTCCGTCGTGTCCGTCAGCTGCGTCCCCTTCACTTCAAACCCGACGACGAGGCACAGCAAAAGTCGCTCCATGATCACCAACGAGCGCCTCATGTTTTCCCGCGGGCGTGCTTGCACTGTCACCGACCAGAAATCGCTGAGCTGCAGTTGTCGGCAACCGCCGTGTGAAGTATTGTGCGCTCTCGTTCCCCTCTTAACTGTTTTCTATTGCACAGCCTTTCACACTCAACGGAGGCAGGAGGTACCGGGCGATATGTACTTGAACAGGCTATGGTTATCCCCAGCGCAACACTTGGAAGGGACTCTTCAGGGAAGGATTAGCTGGACAAGGTTTCGAACACGAATACACTCCTGCTATAGTAGTGGACACGCGCAAACACAAGTCAGTTATCCACTCTTATGCATGTGAAAGAAACTGCACGTATCCATGGGCGTTTGACCAAACGTCTTCACATACCCCAGCCGGCGCAATGAACGTAACCTGGGCGCTCTAATCCAGGATGTCGCTGAAACTAATTCATCACTCAGGTGGTAATTCCTGGTGTTTTTTGAGTACCCACAAAACCACAGATGCAGTGAATGGATGGCGTTAATCCAGGCTTCGTTCAAACATTTTGACTAGTGTTCGCATTTTCACGTCACTGTGAGAAAATCAGGCGTCCCATGCCCCCACAATACACGTAGTCTGCAGCACCACTCCAATATCTGACAGACAGGCTGTAGCACTGAGCACGCAATGTAGATTCCAAACGAAATGGCTCCTAGAGCTTATCCTGGAGCAAGCCGACGACGTAGCATCAAGTTCGTAGGTCCAACGCCGTCGCTTCCCACTACAACGGTGTCCTCGCGGATGCACGATGAAAGGCGAAGAATATTTGCTCAGTTCAAAGCGTAATCTCGAAGTCGCAGCAGCAGTTAGAGGCAAAGAACGCGTGCGGCTCAGGGGCGCAGTGGCAGCGGTGGAAGCCGACGCGCGGTACAAGGGCCGCGTGCCGCGGTACTTCACATTCCTCAGCCAGCAGCGCTGTCGCAGAGAAGCTGCACAAGCGGGAAGAGGCGCCGGCGAAGACGGACGCCGCGGAGAGACGGGCTGCGGGGGAGGCGTGGGATCGGCCTCGCGTCGTGCGGAGAAGCCCGAGCTCCGGCAGAGAGGAACGGCGACAGCGTCACCTCCGGGGCCCGAGTCAGCCGGCACACTGCGATCAATGTTTGCCGCCGCCGACGCGGGGTGCCGCCGTGGTCGTGCGCCCGAGAATAAGGAGGACGTCGCGCCGGCTCTTTCG
Organism: Amblyomma maculatum; assembly: GCF_055883805.1. Taxonomy (NCBI): domain Eukaryota; kingdom Metazoa; phylum Arthropoda; class Arachnida; order Ixodida; family Ixodidae; genus Amblyomma; species Amblyomma maculatum. The sequence continues at coordinate 21,669,361 of NC_139345.1, read as the reverse complement.
TCACAGCTGACGTCACACGAAGCTGGGGCAGGTGCGCCACCGGCCCTAGGGCGAAGCAAAGAGGCATTTTTCAGGAGGAGCGCCTCCGCTACTGCTCCCCCTCTACCCTTTTCCTTACTGCTCACTGCCATATCCATCTCTTGCATCGCAACCCTCCTCCATATCATCCCCTCGCTTCTTGAAAAAAATATTGAAGGCTCCACTTTGCTTCACGTCCTCTAGCGCCGCCTCGGAATCTAATGAAAGCTCCCTTCCTTGAGTCTCTTACCATTTTTGCTTAGATTCTCCTGTGAGAAAGAATATACCCGGACGCATTGCCAAATTCCGGCCTCATTAGATGGGGACTGATTTCCTGAAGCCATCCGTGCACGTAACGTCAGTCATCGTCGTGATTAGCATTGGCCAAAAGACAAAGTGAGAAGCTGAATCATTCTGCGTCTTGGCGGCGCTTAATGTACTATAATAGATCCAGTTGTTACTTTCCTAACCGTAGTTAACCTGTAATTACCAAAACTATGTCGTAATCTAAGTGCTGCAGTAGAAATTAGCTTTAAGTAGAAAATGATAGGCCCTCATATTTTTCAGAACAACAGATGATTTAGAAAACTCTAGCATCATCATAGCACACATCGCCAGATTCGCCTTAACATCCTAACATCAAGAAAGCGCAGACTGTTTCTGGCTTTGCGCTCTAATGCGACCTTTCACAGTCGTGCTTAATTCACAGGTTATTTCAGTGGTTGGCGTTGTTTTTACTAAAGAATGGTAAAATCAAATTTGTTAAACATTCTGCTTCAGCAGTTGCTTCTTTCGTCTCTTCGACTACTGAGTGACGTGGGATGTTTGCAGTGTCCGTCATTACTTGCTTTTATCGGACGCCGTTTCTGCGACCACTGCCTTTTGCAGCTGAGAGAAGTGTTTCAACGACACCTTTGAACCAGAGCACGATTGGTTTCAAGTCTGCTTCCTTTTGGATAAGCGGCGGGGTTTTCAACGACGTCTTGTTCGGCGCGTGCCAGAAGACAAAATCAGCCGACGCTGAAGAAACGGTCGAGTGTCGGCCGTTATCTGCAGAAATCTATTTTTTCTCGTTGTTGCATAAACAGATTTAGCAGTGCTGTAACCAGCTTTGTTCATATGTGGGTCACATGGCATGTATCCACCTTCGCTATATCCGGTATATTACTTCGTTATATCCGAAATGAATGCTGTGAGCCAAATTTAGACGTCAATGTATACAGCGTGGACAGGCCTTCGCCCTGCAGTGGGTATAGGCAGGCTGATGATGATGATGTATAAAGCGTAGAACGACGAATCGTTTGACACCATCGGGAATGGCCTGCGGTGAACGACTTGGCCCAATGGCCATTTCAAAGTCCCTTGGGGATATAGTTTGGGAGAGCAAATATTGTCAGTGTCTATCCCTCGTCTACACTGGGTTCTAGTTCGCCAAATTGTTTACCACGCCGCCGAATCCTCCTGCACCAAACGGGTGACTCGCATATTTTATACAAATGGTGGCACTATGTGGTCCAACATCGGTGGGCTATATATAGCGAAACAAGAGCAATATAGTGAAAGAAAAGTATAGGTCTGAATAACGGCGCTCGAGCACTGTCGCTAAGCGTCAGTGGTTGCTATGCAACTGTCGTGTAATCGCGTGGTATGGCTCAAGTTTAGTCACATTGTATAGTACCACCTTGGACCCTTGGTATATATACGTTGTTGCTATGCCACAACCGAGCAGGGTTGTCATTTTGAACCTATGGCTCTCATTTCCATGGATTGCGCAAAACATGATCTCGAGAAACGTATCTAGTATAGCTAACGCTCTAAAAATATAAGTAGAGGAGCTACGGGTGGCGCGGGGCAGTGCTGTCCAACTACCCCTTGCTGAAAGATGAGTTGCTGCGAAAAAACCTGTGGAAACCCGAAGAAGCGCATGTTTAGTCCTGTAGCGCCGGTGCAAAAATGTTCTCAAACCGCCAGCGGGGGTGCAACCTCCAAATGACGGGAAGAACACAGACGTCAACTTCAGCTCTGTCACAGTCGATTACAGCGGCATGACAGAACGGAAAATCCCCAGCCTAAAAATATTATGTGAACAAGAAGGCATTGTAATGAAATTGACCGTACCGAGAAAGTGCTATGTTCACGACACGAGCAGTGCACGCTGCTAACGGCCTCATCCGCTGAGAGCTGGTCATACATAGCCAGAGCTCAGCAAATGACTGCTTGAGAACCTTCAAACAGTGACAAAGCTTTGCTTCCGGTGCAGAAACCGCAGTACCGGTATCAATAAACGTCATCGGCACGGGTGGAAGTTTACGCCACAGGAACTCCAGCGCCTAGATTTCCTCTCGCGTTGCACTGTAGGCGACGTGAGAGATGAGAGATGGAGCGGCGTCGCGATGTGATGAAGGGCGATTTGAGAGGGGACGAACGTATACGTACTGGTAGTATAGAATGACGTGATGGCGGGTCAGCAGTCGCTGAGTACTGGCCCGCTGGAGGCAAGCCTCCAGTGGCTTAGACCCGTGATGACGAAACTTAAAAACAACGACGGCAACAGCATGCCGCATAACCAGTGAATTCGTAAACATAAGGAATCGGGTGGTTATGAGCAGTGCGGCAAAGGATAGCTTGCTTTTGAAGCCGGTCGAAGATAAAGTGTCAGCGCTCGTATGGGCAGTTCTAAGCGAAGGATAAGTAGGCGGCCTAGGTCTTGCGACTGAGGGCACAAGCTCCAAGGAGCTCTATTCCCTTGTTGTTACCTGGCGAGTCCCACAAAGGTAAGACGAGGGTTCACTTAAGGAAACAGGTACAACGGGGGCGCAGGGGAAAGTAATCCAAGGTCAGGCAGGTCGAGCATTGACACGCGTCGGGCTGGCAATGCCGCTGAAGAAAATGTTCATCGTCTTTCCAGTACGTGTTTCGGCAAAAGTATCCAAGAAAAGGGTTTGTATCTCAGCGCACCGCGGAGATTTTGCGACAAACCTAAAGCCTAAAAAAGTATTGAGAGGTGAACTCTAGGGTTCTCTTAATATCACGCAGCTTTAGAGTGTAAAGCTGTGCGTGGTAAAAAAAACAAGCCTCGTTTTATGATTAATTTTGGCAATGACGTCCTTGAATAACCATAATACGGTCAGGCGCACTGCGTCGTTTTTCTCTGAGTGTAATGCGCTCGGGGTGCACTTGGCTCCTGTTGATAACATAAATAAATAGCTTGTTAATTTATTTTCTCTTTATCTACACAATGGAGCACCACCTTTTGTTTAATAAAAAAAAAACGGAAACAGGAAAACATATGCCAAGATAAAAGGAAGTTACAGGACAAGCTTACCAAGAAACGTTGACGAGAGAAGTAATATTAGCACATTTTATTTTAAAGGGCATCAAATGCGTCAGCAAGGCTTTTCTTGCTCTTTCAAGCAAGGTGGTTTATTTTTTAAGTGACGTTTTTACTAGCATATGAATCCAGGAATGTTTCACGCGAAATGGCTTCGGCTTCGTAACTTTAGTTTTTTTCTTGGCATTGGATTAAAGGCTGAGGCTGAGTTGTGAGTCAGCGCTTGTCCTGTAGCTTCCTTTTATCTTGTCCTATATTTTTGTCCGCGTGTGCAGTGTTTACCTCGCTCGTGGAACTCGAAAACTATGTCGGGTGTGCCTCAAGGCTGACCCCGCATGGTTGGCCCAAGAACACCATCGGAAGAAGCGCTCTCCTCCGCTGTTAATCTGCCATAATATTTAACTGTGATTTGTTTTCGCCGGGTGCGACTACCAAGAATCCTTGCTCATCTAAAACCATAGTGAGCTGAAACGAGTTTATCGCAGCGCATATATGCACAGGGTTGCCTACGCCCTAGTGGGGTCGGATGGGGCCCGGCTTACTCGTCCGGCAACAGCTTCAGTGCTGGTGTGTGAACCTTGCCAATACTTGTACAGGGTGCTTGCTGGTGCAAAGCTGGTAAAACCATGACTGCATCTCAGATTTATTACATCGCCTACAATTCTGGTGTATGTTTCCTTAAAAATGCGTCGGATGCAGTATTTCATCTATGTTCTGATTCTCGAGGACAGCCCTGCCTGACGATATCATTTATTTCCACAGACGTGTTCAATACATGGATAGGCTTCGAGGATGCAGAAATTCTTATGTTATACTTAAAAGAAGGGCGACTGGCCGACCAATCTTCGTGTTCTGGGTCTTCACTATAGGACTGCTCGATACTGCCGGCATCCATACAAAAGCAACTCTTCTCCATAAAAGCGATCCTGAGTGAAAGCAAGTGAGGGCATTTAGAGACGAAAAACCTAGAATTGGCTCCTACTCATTGCGCCCCTTTAATGAGGGTCGATAGCAGCCTGCACCATGTTGAAATATATAAATGAACAAAGACAACAAGCAAACCAAGGAATGAATAAACGTACTAATGATCGAGGTAATTATTATTAAGGAAATGAATAATTTTCCTGGAGGTTCTTTTTTTAGCAAGCCCACATCCAGGCTACATTGCAAGCTTCTATGTCCTCCTATTTCTTCATCACGATGCCGCCGTCTGATGCGCGCCCATTTCTCTACGGGAGGGGAGATACTTGCCATGGTGCCTAGGCTTGGCTGGAGAATCGAATTATCATCGGGTTACCAGCTGCTGGTCTCCTTCACTAAGTAGGCTGCGCGCTTCTAACTTCCCCTTTTTGCTGCTCTGTTCGCCGGCCGCTTCACAGACATGACCTAGCTACAACCCCTTGTTTCGGAGGGACTTGTTCTAGGGCAGTCAGCAGTATTTATTTTTGTTTTTGCGTGACTGAAACTGCAAGTGTAGGTTTCTGCTCTGTCCTGACGCGAACGCAACTTTATTCTACGGAAAATTCACAAGCCACCTGCATCCTAATACCGCAAGGCTATCAAGACCGAGCCAGGCCACGGACAACGCACTCACCCTTCTTTCGCTATCGCATTATTCGCCGCGGCGACACATGCTTACGTTTTTCATCTCTGTGTCTCATCTGCATTAGTTATCAGCACTCCAGGCATACTTCAGTCACTTACATTCAGCTGCCTCAAGATTTCATCGCCTCTTCAGCACCTTTTAGAGCTCATGCTGATTTTCACTCTCCAGGGCGCGTCCCCTTTTTCGCTGCTACTGCGGCAGTGTCTTGTTCAATCCTCCTGTGTATATATATTGCGAAAGAAGGCCAGGTCCAGACGGCAAGGTCGTGAAGGCAAGGCAAGGTATGCCGTGTCAGCGTTTAATCTGATGGAGAAAACCGAAGCGCGCGCCGGAGCCGGCGCCGCGGGACGATGATGATGGTATGTACAAGAGGAAGAAGAAGATCATGGTATGTACAAATGAAGGAAGATCCGTGAAGGGCTCACAATATATATATAGTAGAGTGTTACGATAGACGCGACTGTTCATTTTCACAGCTAATTTTGTCGACAGTTTCAGGAGTGGTATTTCCTTCATCAGCAGAAGTTTTTACAATATTCAGTTCAGTTTAAATATATATATATATAATTATAGGCAGCTGGCTCTTGGTTCTCCGGTGTGATTTCTGATTCTGATGACTATCAGGTTTTCTTGTCCTTCTTTTCTTGAGCATTCTTTATATTTACCGCTGTGTCAGAAAACAAAATCTATAATTTTCTTTGCCTGTTTATAGACATTATGTCGCGGTGGTCTAAGCTTTTTTTTTTTTTTCTTTATGTGTGCGTCCCTTTGATTTCTACATACTGTCACATAGGGACGATGCTCTTCTTTAGCGGAGGACTAATGCTACGCACCTGGCTAGAGTCACCTACGCGCGAAGTCGTGACGAGAACGACATGGTCGCGGTCGCAAGAATAGTGCTCGACCTGGCTCTGGGCTGCGTGATTAAACTTCGGTCACTCAACGGTTCCTCTCTGAATCTACGACTGCGCTTCGTCTGCTACGTGACAATAATGAATGGTCGGAGAACATTTAAAGGGCGTTAGAGAACGACATAACGTTTAACATGCTTCCGAAGATGTTCTAAGAGCCTATTAGATGTGACTGCACATCACTATATAAACCCTGTTCAAGTTTATTTGGTGTAACGTCGAGAAGAATAGAGAAGATTGGACATCCATTTAGGCTGGACGGCACAATCCTCCGCCAAGTACCAGCAAATTCTATGATTGCTTACACGTGAGTTGGCCATCTTTTATTTTTTTTTTCTCAGGATTTCGAACCCTGCTACAAGTAAAGAACCGAAATGAGACAAAGGAGCCGAGAACCTTGTGAAATTAGAAGAGAAGCATTTGATGGCAACTGCTGATCATACCACAAAAGCAGCACGGCAGAGCACGCGTGATACTCAATTCGAAGAATAGAAGAGGGAGGAGATATACTTGTATCTACATATGCAGCTGCCAAAGTTCGAATACGACCTTCTCTGGACTGTTCTATGAAGTCCTACTGCTTTCTGAAAGATGCTTCATGCTTACATCTACTCATTGACGATGACGACCCCGACTACATTATTTTTCATTTTTGAGAAATATGTCGAATATATCGGGTCAAATCATTCTTATGTGTAGCGCGGAAATGCCGCACTATGCGCATCAAGACAAATCACACGGGATTCTGTGAAACGTGAGGGCGTCCGCGGAACTTTGTCCTTTAAAGCCGCACTGTCTGCGAGTTACATCCTTGATGATTTTGCGCATATTTCTCGCATCATTCCTATGGAGGAACGAATGTCCGAGTACGAATGACAGTAGGGGTGTGTAGGTACGCGGTGAGAGGAAGGCATATTGGGAAACCGGGACCTACGGTAACGTTTCTTCCAGTGCGATCAGGACGAAACACTCGTGATGAAGCAAAGGTGGGCAGTACGACGGGCTCATTGTATTGTCGTGCTATAAATTAACCAGTTACCTAGACAGAATTGTACTTACAGAAACGGTTCTTTGGAGACAAAAAATGTCGCAGGCGTGAAAAGAAAGCCTCCGAAATTCTGAACCACTCAGAAAAAATGTTATTCGTCTAGACACCCACTTCACCCGCTTAGTCTCGTTTTGAATGGTGAAAGTTATTTACGTGTACGGATTTCACACCTTACTCGACATGCGTTAGTAATGGCTAAGTCTGTGATCAGCGTCTGCTCTTCGGGACATCAGCAGACGAAGCGCCCGCGGGAGGCTCACTTTTTGTCGACAACTTCGCATCACAAATAAGAGCAAAAATAAGAACTCGGGGAGGCCAGCCGAGCCGCGGGCTCCAACAAAGCAGCGAGCTGCGTCTTGCTGGCCAAAAGCTCGGAGGACGTGTCCAGCATCCAGCGCCTCTGATGACCGCCGTGCAGGAGCACACGGCGCTCTTTTTCCGCTAAGTGTCACTCCGTCTCTCTCGCCACGACCGTTTTGGTCTCAACAACCATTCTCTTTCTGAGCGGATATATAAACGGACAGATGTATCTGTATACGTTCATGTGGCGCGGAACGAACAAATTGTATCGCTTCTCGGAGACATAATAGCCAGAAGCACCGCGGACAGCCACAAAGTGTGGGCAGTCGGCGAGAGATGCGATATATATATATATATATATATATATTGCATCGAGGTTGAGGCCGGAGGAAGCGCGAACGCTGCTACACGCCTGTCGTATAAATGGCCGACTTTGGGATATGTCCGTGTTGGGAATAGAAAGAAGTACTTGGAGGGCACAGGACACAGCCAGAGAAATGCCTCTGCTGCGTCTGTTTACGGGATTCTGTCCCCGCGGCTAAAACGCTCTGTCTGGACGCCAAAAAATTCGTCAAAAATAATCACAGTACTACGACGTAAATTTTGAAGCAAGATTCGGATTTCTTGTTTATCACTAGAGTTCCGAGGTTTGATTTCCTGGCATGCTCTCTATGATGTTGTGAAATGTTCGGAGACATCTGTCATTGCGCGATACGAGGGCCAGTGCCGAAAACGGTGGCATATTTTTGAGCATGTCGGATAAACGAGTTTAGGCAAGCCGTATTTAGGGACCCAATGCTTCTTGAAAGTTTTAAGGTCACCTGCTCAGCTGGCTGCAAGAGGTAAAAGTGGCGTCTCTGTCACTATAAGCCATGAAATGCAAGGAGGGGCGGGGGGATAGGACTTTTTTTTTCTCTTCCTATCGTCGTCTAGACCATTAATTGGCAGGCTCGTGACACTACACGCACTCGTACTCCCTATCAGAGAAGGAGACCAAAGACATCGGAAGGCCCAAGAAGCCCATCACGCATGCAAGTGATTTCATGCGGGCACATTTGGCTATATTGTAAACGAATGCGTCAGTCACGAGGCAACAAATTTAACCTCAGTGGTCGATAAATACCACCAGGACTAATATTAGAGGTCGAAAAGTGGTAATTGCACATTTGTATAGAGCTTCAAGTAGCCTAGCCCTCAAAAGACTGTAAAATTTGTCATTTTCTCCTATTGTTTTATATATTTAAAAACTAAAACATTGGCCTATTACTGCTGTGGAACAAGTGACTGCGTTCATTTTAAGCAAATAATATAAACAAAGCTGGCAAAAACATATGAGATGCTTTATATGATCTCTCAACATTTTTTATAAGAGAGAAGATATTGATAAGCTTCAGGTTATCTAGGAAAGGAGCTAAGGCAATTGGCGCTGAACCATTACATATGAACGCCGTCTGACGAAGAGAGTAAGCTTAAAAATACGTTGTAAACAGCATGCTCGCTTGCGCTGTTTGCGCATGGCGGCTCCAAATCCGACTCTTACAATAACTATAATCTTTGAATAAGGGGAGTGAAGGTTATCGCCAAGTCAATTACCCATGGAAAGGATACTGTATGCCTTAGCAAGGTTATGGGGCTATTTCTTTCCTACAAGCGAATCAGATGCTTTTTGCCTGTAATGTTTAGAAAAATTACTTACGGTGCTCTGCCCAATTTTAGATGGTTCGGTCTAAATGATAGATTAATCGTGTTTACTTCTATTCTGTTCTACTCAGTAGGTATCTGCTTCTGCCCTCTCTTTTATTGAATGAGAACACGTGTTTAATAAGGTTTACTACGTTTCTCTGCAAATTCGTTTCATCTGTGAACAGTGTACATCTCTATTTGCGCATATTATTTTATTTTATTGTTTTATTTTTTCCTTTTGTGATCTGGTGCATGGCGACTTATTTTTGCTAGGCTCTTTATATAGGTTTAATGAGGATAGTACTTTATCATGTGAATTGCTTTGTTATAAATAACGCTGTATAAACTGAGCAGGACAGTGCGCCTCCTCAGGATTTATTATCGTTTAGTCCTGGCCCAAACAGACAAATACTCTGGAATAAAGCGTGTCTGATTTGGGAAAAAGTAACCACTTCATTGGCAGTGTACTGGTAGAAACAAGCGTGTGCATAAGCGTCCATTCATTGAATTGCTGGATACGTAGAAACGACCCGCAAAGCGCAATGCAAAATTTTTATGCAACAGGGAACCAAGCAGGTGGTGTAACTGAGCTAAACCAATTATGCATCACTGAGTTTGCGTTCTATGAAGCTTACGAGAACAGAACTATAAGACTATATTGACGGCAAATGCAGGCAGCTAACTATCTAGCAGCCGCCGGCTTTTAACAATCAAGGAAAGAATATTACCGAAGCATACGAGGTTAATAATGGAGCAATGTATCAGCTCCACCTAACCTGAGCCATGATTTTAAGTGCGGCAGAAGAGCCGGGTACCAAATTTTTGACAGTAAGTTAACTTCAAAGAGCGGAAGGGGTGGGCCCCACGAGTATGCCACAGAAAGCTTCGAAATACTGTTTTGTCGAGATTTTATCGACTCGAGGTGGAAATGTACGCTTATTAGGGTACGTGGACGAATGTAACTAACGCGGATGACTGTAATGAGTCGATAATCATAATTAAAATCAGTGTGTTTCACATTGAGAAGATATCTGGATAGCTGTAACGCTCAGTCTGCGGCAAAGCCCATGACTGAGTGCGCTTTTAGCTGATGACTACCTACAACTAGTTGTCAAATATGTTCCAGCTAATTTATGTACCCCAGACGGCACATCTCCGAGAGGGTTCGCTAACCTGCCTGCAATGAATAACGCGCCAAGCTGGACGGCGTTTCGATTGGAAGGCCGGGAATGGCGCAGTTACCAGCCCAGTTATACGACGTCGAGGCAGAAAGATACATGGTATGCCTCATGGCAATGCTGTGAAAGAAGTTTATGCATCGAAGGTATCTAACTCTGTACACTTGACAAAAACACTTCAAGAGCAGTAAAATTGCTACACCAATTTATGTACAGCGGAAAACAAAAAGGAAGGCGCTTTTGCCGGGATATGGAAGAACGACTTGTGGGCTGACATGTCCTTAGAAACGGAGCTGCTCTAAGGAAAAATGAAATTTCTCTGGCTTAAGGATTAGTTATACGCACAATAAAGAACTTGACATAAAATAACGGCTTGAGGGCAAGTTGGTGTCGCATAGTATTCAGAAATGTGGCGCAACAAACACAAACACAAGAGAATAGAAAAAAAGTGTTGTGTCTACTCTCTTGTGTTTGTGTTTGTTGCGCCACATTTCTGAATACTATAAAGAACTTGACAGATTTTGCGCAATCGCTCCAAGTGTTGTTCGAAGCTAGATGAGAAAATAACTACGTCGTTCAGGTACACAAGGCATGAACGGCACTTAAGGAAATAAAAATGGCGCCGATCATGCGTTGAGTGTGGCCGAAGCGAAACAAGAGCACCTCAAATTCGTACAGACCCGCAAGTATTACGAACGCCGTTTTCTCGCAGTCGCACTCATCCACCTCTACTTGCCAATATCTGCTCTTGAGATCTAGGGAAGAGAAGAATCTGGCGTCGCAGAGTCGGTCAGGGGCATCATCAATCCTTGGAAGCGTGTTCAAGTCCTTTTTGGTAAAGTCATTCAGTTTCCTTTAATCAACACAACCGCAAAGTGTTGTCTTTCTTTTTCCCCGGGGCTAATGGTGACACCCTCGGGCTTGTCGACTGCTGTATAATGACATCTTCAAGCATTTCGTCTACTGCGTTCTAATAGCCTCACGTTATTTAGACGAAACACGGTATGGACGCTGGCAAACAGGTGGCATGACCGCGTTGATGATGATGCGATGCTTGGCTGTAGGAGTATGTCCGACCTTGGAGCTCGCTGAAAAACAATCTTCAAAATCAGATAGCAGGGAGCAGAAGAGCTTATTCATACCAGATGACAATCCCGGATTGATTTTAACCTCCTGAAGGGCGTTGCATGATGCGGCATTGCCGAGAAGATTAGTCTCCATGGGGCACAAATTCGGAAACCCATCCATATCGTGGAGGAAAGCAGCAGCCACTTCCTTGGCAAGGTGCTTATTCTTATTCCGAAAATTGTCAAGGAAACAATCGCACAACAATTCTGAACTTGTACAAGTCCGCATGCGATAGTTACATAGTCACTCGTTTGTCGAGCAGCAGCGAACGGCCGCCATCTGCGGTACCATTGTAGTCGGCAAACATGTCGTTCCTTACTTTAACCAGGACAGCGGACAGGCGTGGCAGCATAGCCTCGTTTTCGACAGTACGCCGAACATTGATTTCCAGATATGCTGTGTTATTGTGCGCCACACCTGTTTCGTCGAGAACGTGACCAGCACTTCATGTAGGTCAAATACTGCACCGTTTGCCGGTGCAAATACGAGACCCAGGACGAACTACCTCGAACACTCGCACAATATTTGAAATTCTCCGACGTAACGAAACCGCGGATACTAATTTGGGCTGTACACCTTCCAGCCGAGGTGATCAGGTGAAGTACAGCCGTGCGAATGCTTGAGCCCATCTGTGAGACCAAGACATTACTTAGATGCTGGGCAAGGGCTTGGCTCATCCCCGAATAGTCTGCCTCAGTGTCAAGGAAAGTGATCCCGTGAGTTCCATCAGTTGTCACACTTAAAAAAAGAGGTAGCTTGTCGGACATTGTCAATACCCTACCCTTGCGAAAAAACGTCGCCTCGGCGTATCGGTGCGGAGGATCTCCAGTATTCCCGACGCCGGAGGCCTTGCCTCCGGAGGCCGCTGTAATTAGTTTTCCTGGCGTGAACTTGTAGACCGCCGCACAGGATAGCTGGCGTCTAGGCGAAGGCTTGGGGGACGATAACGCAGAGGAGACAATCATCGAGAATCATGGCGGCCTAATGTCACAAGGCCCTAGCTGGCCGACAGATGAGGTCTGATCTCGAGTGGCCGTTCATCTTTTCGTGCGCAGGGGTCGCCGGGCGCTAAATCACGCTGACTCACTCGGTGGTACGGGCATGCCTTGTAAAGATGACCCACCTCACCGCAGTGGTAGTAGAGGGGCGACAGTCTGGTGGACGCCACGCTTCACACTTCCGCCGTCGCTGATGTATTGGTAAGGCAGACCCACCACCAAGACTAGGCAGACGCACTGCTTCAGTCATGGAGTTCACGTCGTAGCCTTGTGCTGGTGCCTGACAGATAACAGATGCTTATGTAGGTCTGCTTTCACGCTAACGGGGAACCTCAGAGACTTGTTGCTGCTGCGCTGTCACGAGCTCTTCGTTTTAGACGACTTCAACATCAATGGGAAAGCAGGTGCCTTGGAAGGCAACTAAAGTGCTTGTAATTGCTTTCTGACGAGAGACTGAAACAGGTCACGTAAAACTGCCGCATCTCTCCCTAGGGGCATGGATAAAGCAGTGGTTTCAGGAGTGCTTATATCCCGATTGTGTTGGCCGGTTCGTTTTAGGAGCGTCATCTTCATGGTAGTCGCCTCGGTGAGTAATTCCGCACCAGTGCGGGGTGAACGGCGCACAATTAAATCCCGCGAACAGCTTTTGCTTTGCCCCACGCATGAGGTGGTGGAGCTTCCGCCATGGAGGGGTCGGCACGCTTGAAGACACGCGTCAAGGGGCCCTATTTCAGGTGGCTCACCACGGAGGCGGCGATGTGGTCACTGATGGACCATTGTGAGATCCTTATTTACCTCGTAGACGTACGCAGGTAGGGAAGCGCACTCAGCACCTCCAGCAGATGTGTAACAGTTCTTGCACAGAAGTACACAAAGCAGATGTGCAGAGAGTTACTGCAGCGGCTGAACTAGCGCAACAAGAACGGGTCTATGTTTCAACGTCCTCTACTATCGCTTATGTTCTTTCTGCCACAGCTAACCCACGGGTCAATGATAAAAACTTTTTCTTTTCGTTGTATGTGCCCTTCTTGTTTCAATCTTCGCGCAGATGCAGATAAGCCAGCTTGGCGTCTTTCACTGTATTCTATTTGTTTGGCCTGCGTCTTTGAAAAGCATCGGCGAGTATTGAACAGGTAGAAACACGTCGGAAATAGTAACGGATTCATGTTCCTCATTTTATTTTTTTGTTGTCGAGAAGTACAATCGCGACACAGTGTACTATTTTCTTCGTGGCATGAGGGGGGGACAAAAACATTATGCTCTGCAGAAAAACGACGAAGAAAGGGCTCTGTCGGGCAGAGAAATGACGGATACATTTCTCGAAAAGGCCCGACGGTAGCCCTGCGTAGGACAAAAACGAATACGCCAGCCATGGCAACGCTCCATACATCGAGAATTCAATATCGTGTGATTTCTTAGTTCCAGAAGAAGAAGTGCAGGGATATTTACCTCGCCTGGAGGGTTGCATTCCTAGATAGTAATGAATAGAGGATCCGATGTCTGCTGGCGAATCGAACAGCTGCTCCACTTAAGAGGCAGGAGCGAGATGAAAAAAAGAAACGTGAGTTAATTCTCATTTAGCTTGAATAATTATTATAGTGCTCAACTGTGCAACACACTAATTTTATTTTACATAATTCAATAATTTTTACGCCTGAATAATGCTTTTAATCTACAGTTCAGAGAAAATGCTACAGGCCGTTTCTGTGATTTCAATATAAAACTGCAATGCAGTGGAACTAATTTGGGTCGGAAAATTTGGCACTGCATGATTATAGTAAGCTTACCTGCAACACGTCACAGACGGACAAGGATGCGATTGGGTATTTCTGGCTGTTACGCTGCATAACGCCGTGATCGGTCTTAGTAGTTGAGAAAATGCGAGAAACGAAAACAGTGGTTTAGGAGCAAATGCCCAGACGATCAGTGAGATCCACGATGCATATACGCAACACAGATGCCTACTTAAAGGAACGAGAGAGATATTAATGCTTGTTTCCGAATCAATTATAGTGCTTTGGAAATTTACCTGACTGACCTTACGGAATGTCCGGCAGCCATCGAGTTTTATTTCAGGCGGAAGCCTTCAGCTCAATTTTACGCCAGTTGGTGGAGTGCCAACATTGCGGTCAGCAAAGTTGGCACTCTACCACCTGCCATGCCACCTACCGGAGGCATACTCGTAATTTTTGGAGGCTGCGATACTTCAAACAGTCGACACCGATGCCGCTGCAGATTTGTTCTTCGCAACACGGCCACACTACGGCATTCACATTAATAAATAGAAAACAAAAAAATACCTGCCGTCTGTTATCGGGCTCCATATTGCTACTGTATTCAGTTGTGCATGCGATATATATTGTAAGAAAGAGAATTTGATGTACATTGGTGGTGTCTTTACTTCTATGCAGATGTGTTACTGAGTGTGATGGCGTCTGGGAAAGGTAGAAAGCCAATCAGAGTAATTGGATCATCAAAACTTTATGAATGCACCTATATATAACACTAACGACACTTAAAATCATTAATAATTCAACCTAGTGATAAATAAAAGAGAAAAAATATAAATCTCTAGAAAAGGTTTGTTTAATGTGCGAATTTATATTTTTGTTTTTTCAACATTGCGGAATAAGGGCAGAGATGTATGAATCCCCAGTGATAAAATAAAATACTAGTCTAACACTAATAATGCAAAATTATCGAAGAGATTATATTTTGCTGTTTTATAAGGCGCAGCATAACACCGTGGAGTTGTAATAATTGCACAGCTGACACTGCGCTGCTGGTATAGTGGGTCATTACCATCAATCGTGGATCTGACGTAGAAAAACAACTAGCAGGTAATAAGATGGTAAGTCTTTCCTACTGCTTAAAAACACAAAGGCATGCTCGCGTGTATGTATCAACAGCCGTCCTAACCTCGTTGGCTCAGCAATTTGGGTGCTCGACGGCTGATCGTGAAGATGTTTCGATCTCTGCAATGACGTCCACGTTTCGGCGAAGGCTAGACAGAACGCGCCCGTGTACTGCGCAACGTCATGACATGTTAAGGAACCACAAGTCGTCGAAATAAGTCCGAAGCGACCTTCTACGACGCCCTCATAGCCTCAGTGCTTTGAAATAATAAACTTCATATGCAACAAGCGCTGTATTGATCGCTGCCTCATGAGGCTATGCTCGATGTCCGCGCTCGCTCAAAACAGCCGTGCGCTAGCTCGGTAAGACTTCGCCGAGCCCGCTTCTCGCTTAAATGAGGGCACCTCACGCAATTCAGCTTCCGACAACCCATAGCGGATGTGTAGATAAGCGCTAGGGTCAAGGAAAAGAAAGAACATGTAAGGGAGAACCTTGTTCTTTCTTTCTTTATATGTGTGTGTGTGGGCGCGCGTGTGCGCGTGTGTGCGTGCGTGCGTGCGTGCGTGCGTGTGTGTGTGTGTGTGTGTGTGTGTGTGTGTGTGTGTGTGTGTGTGTGTGTGTGTGTGTGTGTGTGTGTGTGTGTGTGTGTGTGTGTGTGTGTGTGTGTGTGTGTGTGTGTGTGTGTGTGTGTGTGTGTGTGTGTGTGTGTGTGTGTGTGTGTGTGTGTGTGTGTGTGTGTGTGTGTGTGTGCGTGCGTGCGTGCGTGCGTGCGTGCGTGCGTGCGTGCGTGCGCGCGCGCTGACTGATGTAGTGCATGGCTTATAGCTCGACATTTTTTTTTCTTTCAGTACCAAGTATGGCTCTCCTTGCCTTCCCAGTTGCTTTGTTTCTGTACTCGTTAATCAGAGGAAGAAATCAGCACACATGAGCGGGAACAAAGCAGGGCAGTCATAAATAAACACTAATTCTACATCACAGCCAGCTCATATTGAGATCTACGCTTTTCTTTATAAAAGAGATGTTGACTACAGGAAGGAAAACAAAGGGAAGAGTATTCGCTATATTTAAGACGAGTGAACCATGAATGTGGGTTTTCACCAATGGCTCTCTAGATGCGCTTCTCTAGAATATGTTTATCACAAAAGCCCTAGCAGTGTCTCTGTCGACGTAGCTAGATGCTATTATCGCACCTTGAAATGTCCTCAAATGCTCTTTGCGATTTTATGCCGTATTGTTTTCTAACTCTTGGTCATTTGAGTGCCTGTCAGAGGACAAAGTAGCTTATTTTGCATCACTGCGATAGTAATGCCGTTACTGAAAGGTTTACATGTATCACAAGAGAGAAAGGGTGCTTTACAGTGCATATTTAAGCGAGGAGGAACAAAGGCACAAAATCATGATGCATAACTGCCCGAGAATATCGTGTGGCACAATAGCCACCGAAAGGTAAGGAGAACATCAGGTGAAATGAAAATCTCTCAAGCAACTCAGGTTGGTAGCAGTGAAACAGGACGAAAGACACTGAGAGAAGATGCGCCGTTCATGGCGATCATATCTGTGTTCGTCGTTATCGGCATTATCGTTCTCGGCGTTATCGCCTTCGTTTGTGAGCCCAAACCGCAGCGAATTTAAATCCAGTAAAGAGCGGATGTCTCTCACAATAACCGTGAATATACCCTGCAATAGAACGATTTCTAGCCTCTTTAGCAAACTTAATGATATAATTATATCACGTGGGCTGCTGCCACCCCGGAGTAGGCGTTTAAGTATGATCTTAATACAGGTAAGAATTATCTCTCATAGTCCTGATTTTTTACGTGAAGCATACGGGGCCCGTGACGCTGAAAAGCCGTCGACGTACGCTGGTATGAAAGGGAGGACTCGAGGAGGAGTCAAATTTCTTCCGATGCAAACATTTGAGTGGCGTCTTTATGCGATGCGGCAGCCACCGCAAATAAAGACCTGGTGCGTATTCGAGAAGGTAGATGGCTCCTCCGCGTTCTATTGCATCATCACTAACTCCGGGTCGAGGTCCAGTGGAAAAAGATGCCGAAAAAACGATAGACGCCGCCGGCTAATCGATTAGGGGGGTGAGGAGGGAGGGGGGGGTGGAGGTGCTATTGACTGACTGATTGATAAGTGAATAGTGGTTGGTGATTTGTGAGTTAAACCAGCGTGGTGTAGACAAATAATCTCGTGTGTGTGTTGCTGAATTTGAACACGTGCGAAGACCGGTGCCTGGTATTAGGGTGACAACGTTGCCTGATATTGCATCAGATGCATGTAATGTTGCAGCGGTTTCTTTGTAGGATGCGTCTTGTCATGACGGTGTTGCTCGACGACCCGCAAGGAGTAGTAAGGCGGATGCCGAGAAGGCCGAGAAGAACGCTCGCTATGCAGCTAGACTCGAAGAGAAGATGGGATGCAGAGTGAAGTGAAGCGAAGCGCCATAGGCGTGCAGGGGAAGTCGAGCGGTTCTTTAAAGCCAAAGAGGCAAAGCTGATGCGTCAACACTGTTTAATAATCGGCGGGAAAGCGGGTGTGATCAAAATAGCATCATAGTAGCAGAAAATAAGGTAATGAGCTCACCATATTGTTTCTACACTTAAGGCGAACCTTAAACTTCCTCGTAATTTTTTTTACAAGCCATATATGTTTTATTAACTTACTTCAAACATTTGCTGCGCACACAACAGAAGAAGTATTAAAACGCGAGCAGCACATTCTGCTGCCCGAGTATGTAATTATTCGGCGACTAACAGCGCAGCAGACCAGAGACAAGAAATAGTTTACAAATATGCGCTTATAAAAACTTTTTTTTTTTTTTTTTTTTTTCACACAACTTTGGTTTTAGCCCGCATGTGCCTTGAGTCCTGCATGTCTGAAAGCTCTTTTTAGCACAATACCTCTAACACATTATTGTGTAAAAGCTTGTACAGGCTCAAGTAGGTTCAAGAGGCTTCAAACGTTTCCCGAGCGAAGCGCTATGTGCAATCAGGAAGTGACGCTAGTCTTCTCTGGATGCCGTGAGCAGGTTAAACCCCATAGAATATTCCTTATTATTCAGCAAGGAAAGCAAACAAGTTCTAAACTGTGTCATGGCGAGGCGGAGGAGGAGGAGGACGAAAAAACTTTTAAATAAAAAAAAATGTTACCACTCCCAGGAAGACCTCTTAGTCCAGGAGCCCTCTGGCTGTTCCTTTTAGCTTAACCTGCTCGACCAGCCGCAACTGATCTGCAGGTTGCGTGGCTAGAAGGGCAGCCTCCCAGGAGGACTGTCATGACGAAACCCCACTCGTATGAGGCATAGTACATTAAAGATAATGTCAAACCTTTTAAGCTTCACCCCTAAGCTTTACCCCTGAGATAGGTACCGCATCGCTCTATAGTATCGTTATTGAAAGAGCAACAAAAAGTCTTTGGCTTGAAAAATATTTCCAGCGATAAAACGATCATTTTCGGTTGAGAAATTAAAGCAGCACTCTATAGCAAATTTTTTGTATCATTAAGCCCATGAAGCTTGGGCCTGTAGTGATTAAAAAAACAAAACACAAAATATTCAAGGCACAAGAAGTCATGCAAAATAACAAAATATAAATATATAAAGTGCACGGTGATCAAGAAGCGCTCAGTAAGAAACGATGTTGATCTAAAAGGATTATCGAGGGTTTACTATTTTTGTCACGATGTTTCCTTCAGGTATGGAATGCGCCTTTCGCTTATACAGTGGCCTGATCTTTTCAAATATCAAATACTTGCCTGCTAACAAAAATGCAGTGCACTGGTTGTTGCAAACTTGACAATGAGCCTCTAGATATCGTTGCCCATGCCCACATGGCAATTTGATATCTCTTATCTCTTTTAGAGCAGGCGCGTATTTAAGGACCTCCAGTCTTTCCTGCGTTTTCGGCTTCGCATGGGGAGCACTGTAGGTGATGCTAGTGTCGCAGAGAACGAAAGTCTCGCTCTGCGGCACTCCTTTTGTTTATTTTTTTTACTACTTTTAGGCCGCCGGACACACCACGTTGAGTTTAACAGCTGGAAGTTGGAAGTACTATACTGATATCGTATCGTTGCCATACCTTTCTATAGCGTGTGAGAGATGCAGCGAATATACGGCAGAATTGAGTTTCTATTATCTTAAGGGCAACTATTTTACGTAGGCCGAGCAGCATGCCGTTTCACCCACAGAAATAACCAAGATCACTCCCCAAACACAACCTCTTGCAGGCTTGTACTGTCGCTGGTGTAATTAGAAACATTTTTCTCTGTCTCTGGGCTCCAAATTGTGTACACAGTTTTTCTTAACGCGGCCATGCTGAGAGTTTCATGCCGTAGAAAATGCGGTGTCGCTGTCAGCGTTAGCGTCGTTGATCGTGAGCGAAAGCTCCCCATGAAACAACAAAATTCAAGAACATCTCAGAAATGTTCGATTTGACGTCACATTTCGAAGGGAAGTTTCTGGGACCAGAAGAATCTATTCGAGTTGAAAAAAAAAAAAGGTTACGTTTGATTGGGTTCACATTTACATCCAGGAGTTTGTGATTTCCAGGCCGGCGCTCGACCCATCGGCCATGAAGACGCATATTGGCTCGTGCTGAATAAACGTGACTCTACTTAATCCTCGATGCAAGTGGGACCCGATCACAGAAGCGCGTTCTACTCTAAGGAGCGAGCCTAAGTGTCCTTCCAGGTTTTTTATATGGGCCCAGAGCGCTCGCCCAGTTCAAGATAGTAGTAATTGGCCAGCACACTAGCAAAAAAAGAATAGAAACTCCGTTAAGTATTTTCGAGTGCCCTTAAATGCAACTGAAGAGTCAATTGGATTAGAATTGGTTGCTGTTCTAACGCACAAGAGCTCGGCCAAAGCACAGCCTCAATTTCACGTTTGGCAGCTCTGCTTTTGTTCTCACGAAAGTAATCTCCATAAGAGCACCATGTTCACTGAATAGCCATGTACAGCGCGTGGTCAAGGCGCGTTAAGCGATCTGAAGTGGTTGCAATTTTTATAGCCCTCAACCACGGCGTCGTACACAGCTGTTTGTTTGAACTATGGCGTCCTTCACAAACTAACTGTCCTTACCATGTTGCACCTTATAAAGGAATCAACCATTCTTCAAGGTATAAATGCTGAAACCACGAAACGCTCGTGTTGTACAAGATTTAGTTGTCGGCCCATCAGGGGCTCTTAAAACGTAGTACACACGGAGGGCCCTTTCTGCCGCGCTATAGCAGCAGGGGCAGGTTAGCTACCTAACTTCTCGCATAAGAACTGAAAGTGAGATCGTTGTACCTTGAAGACTAGGGCATAATGCAAACCTCAGCTGTGGAAATAGCAAGCGCTGACGTGAGTGGATCCTCTGAGTTGCCATGGCATCGTATAAGTACATCTACGGACAGGTGTATCCGCTTTCTCGGACTTAGCGTTGGCTGCTACCACTAAAGAGCTTCGTGCACACCAGATCACAAAGGGCACCCCGCATGAGAGGCGAGGAAAAATACGGGTGCTAGGGCACGCGGCCTGTTATCGCAGAGGCAGCAGCGTGTCAAGTACGTTTCTGCGATGAAAATACATGCCAAGAGTATGACCTGTCGAGTCAAATTCCATAGCTACAAATCTTCAGTTTACATAGTGACCGATAGCGACATCAAAAATTATATTATACACGATGGTAAAATATTAAATAAGTGACAGGCGTTCCTCATAAATGGATGAAGAGATGAAGCATAGTTGTAATACGATCATCAAATAGATAGCCCGACAACTCCTGTTTTTGCTGCACCTCGCTTAAAGCTCGGCAGGTGACAAGCAGGATGCGTAAACGTTTTGGTTAATGCACCCTGGCAGCAGCTTGCACGCATGCATACCTGGAGAAATGCAGGTCAGCAGCCGCATGTATTGTGTTGCGCACATTCAGTGCAAATAACATGTAAAGATTGCTTTGCTGCATGAACCAAACCCCTAAAAGCTAGTGAACAACCTATGCATGCTATTTCTCAGCAGCTTCAGGCTGACAAAAGTGAACACTGCACGATTATTGCATCTACTCTCTTTGCTAGTTCCTGAGCAAATCTTGCCGCTGCTCTTAACATATTAATATATTTCCATCCTCTTTCTTAAGGCTGCACATAATGGCGCAAATCTTGAAATTAACACGCGCAAAAAAAAAATATTTTAGCATTCAGGTCTTTAGCGAAATTCTAATGCGTCATTTTGGTTTCGGCTTAACCAATTTCGAAAGCCACACTTTCCTTGCTTTTCACAAATTGATTCGAACGAGGAGAAACAGGGAAGGCCGAATCGGTGTGTATACCTCTGGAATGCACCGGCTGCTAAGTGATCAAGATACTGCCAACACCGAGGTGCACGTATGATTTTTGGATGGCCGAATGATCAAAATGATCGATTACAAATAGTTGGCACTTCGACCGATCCATCCTCCACTTTCTGCCCGCTGTACAGCGGGGCCAAAAAAATGTACTCATTTAAGATTCGCGTGCGGGGGTTTCGAGGAGGAGAAGTCAAAATAGTGCAAAACTAAAGTTTAGTTCAGAGCTCACCATAACCGTTATCACATTTCACAGTGTGCCTCAGCATCCCAGGCCGGCGGGCCATCAATCTTTAGCCGCGGCTTCGTGCCTGGACACCTCGATCTGAACGCCGACGCGTGGTCATGACCCAAAGCCAAGCAGCAGTTGACGCAACCTCGAGCAAAACCCCAGACTGGGAGTGCTGT